>NC_056746.1:446376292-446391292 GCF_019279795.1 Protopterus annectens | reverse complement strand
AGCTTGGTTTTCCTGTTTTTTTTTTAGCAGCTGGCTTAGTCCAGTTTTTCTGACTCTCAACATTGCATTACTTTGTGTCTATCCCTTCCCCCACCTTGAACCTGCACACCTCCCCACCCACTCCTGCTTAATTACAGAGGTATCAAAAAGCCTGATGTAAAAAGGCACCATCTTTTGACTTAGCTTTTCTGCCTTGCTTTATAGGAATCCCCAGTAGTGTGCTTGCATGCAAGTTACCCACTGCCCTCTAGGTGGCTCCATACTATTAGTGCATCCAAGTGCCCCACCTGCCCACTAGGTGGCTCTATACTATTAGCTTTAGGGTCTCTAAATCCCTTTACCTCTTCTTCATCGAATCCCCCTAACACAGTTCTTATTCATCTCTTTGTTATTGTTCTCTCTCACCTGGTTCAAGGCTCCTGAGAGCACCCCAGCACTATCAGGTTTTACCTCTTATCATGCGTTCCGGACCCAAAATCCGGACAATACCAAGAAAGGAGGGGGGGTATCCATATTCATCAAAGACACCCACACCTCAAGACTGGTGGCAACGCACGATGCATCGGAGACCATCCAGGTGCAATTAACCATAGGCAAGACTGCTCTGCAAATTGTAGCATGTTACAGGCCACCCTCACAAACTCAGGAACCTCACATGGCCTTCCTGAAAACACTAGAGGGGATAAATGTATCACCAAACACCATCATACTAGGTGACTTCAATTACCCTAATATAGACTGGGAACACTACTCAAGCCCAAACACCCTAGCCCAAAAGTTCCTGGAATTCATAAACTCAAATGCCATGGAACAACTAGTCACCATCCCCACAAGAGGAGAAAACATACTTGATCTCATCATCACGAACATGGGAGCACAATGTTCAACACCGAAGTATACCCTCACTGGTGAGATCAGATCACAAACTAATCTCGCTGGAGGTCCTCATCCCACCCCCACCTGAAATAAAAGACCACAGTAAAGAACTTCTCAAAGCCGACTTCACACTTCTAAAGACTAGTGTGGTCTCCTTTAAGGCCCCGAGCCGACGGAAAACAGTACTCAAGCCGCTGAATCACTTACAAATGCCTTCTACCAGCACCTGCAGGACTGCATGGATAAGGCAATCCCAAGCAAAACAAAGACTCTTTGTACCAAAGGCAAGCGTCCACTCTGGTGGACCCCAGCCATAAACAAACTCTACAACAAAAGGAGGAAGCTACTCCAAGATAGAGCAAAATCCTTAAAAGGTAAGACACCCTTGATCACTATAAGTAAAAACTAAGAGCTCTCATAAAATCATCCAAAGCAAATTTTGAGAGAAAAATAGCTAAAGACTCAAAAGACAATCATAAGGCCTTCTTTAGCTATGTTAGAAACCTGGGAGGAAACTCCCAGATATGCTCAGAACTAGTTCAAAATGATGTGAAGATTACTGATCCTACAGACATTGCCAACATACTGGCTGACAGGTTCAGTGCAAACTTCTCCCCCCAAAAGGAGAGATATCTATACCAAGCGATTGCAGCCCCAAACATCTCCAACGCCCAAGTGAGAACTGCTCTCTCCAAAGCAAAAACACAGCATCCATGGGACCTGATGGTGTCCCCGGCTGTGTGCTCCACGAACTCAACGAGGAATTAAACCCACAGCTAGGACAGCTGTTTAATCATAGTCTTACCTCTGGATACACTCCAGGAGTGGCGCACTGCAACTGTGGTCCCACTTCACAAAGGCGGTGCCTCCACCGACCCTGGAAATTACCGCCCATTAGCTTGACAAGCCTTATCTGCAAAGCCATGGAGAGGATCATAATGGACCTCATAAATAAAGACATAGGGAATTTGCAGACTTTGGATCCATCCCAGTTTGGCTTTGTCAAAGGCAGATCATGCCTTCTAAACTTGGTTGACTTTTGAAACAGTCACCAAAGCCATTGATGAGGGAAAGGCAGTCCATACAGCCTACCTCGATCTGGCGAAGGCCTTTGATACAATACCCCACTTTCGGGTATCATTGAAAAACTCATCAGCTTAAATGTTAACCCATACATCACAAGATGGGTTGCAAACTGGCTGAGTGACAGAACCCACAGGGTCAGAGTTGCTGGCGCCATGTCAGACTCAAAGCCTGTCACAAGTGGTGTACCACAGGGCTCAGTCCTGGGCCCACTCTTGTTTGGCATCTACTTTTCCAAGTACAAGCAAACACAGGAGGGTTATGGCTGACAAAGTTTGCAGATGACTGCAAACTGGGCGCCATAGTAGAAAACACATCTGACACAGATATCCTTCAGAAGGGTCTCACAGAAACGGATAACTGGTGCCAGAGCCATGGCCTAAAGTTAAATGCCAAAAATGCATAGTCATACCTTGGGAAAAACAAGGTTACCCCTAGCTACCAAATAGGTGGCAATCCACTGAGTACAGAAGAAGTTATCAGGGACCTGGGGACCCAGGTTGATAGTAGTCTGTCATTCGACACCCATGTAGCTAAAGTAGTTAGGAAGACCTTCTACATTGCCCACCTTATCATGAAGGGATTCTCATCTAGATCAAGGGAGGTCATAGTCTCCTATACTCATCACTCATCAGACCAATGATTGAGTACAATGCCCCATTCGAATGTATCTGACCCGACACTTGCAGCAGCTGGAGAGGCCACAAAAGTTCCTCACCAAAAGGATAAAGGGTCTCAAACATCTGTCCTATGCTGCCCGACTGAAAGAACTCCAGCTCTATTCAGTCGCATCGCTTGCTCAGAGGTGACCTTTGCCTAACATACAAGGCCATGTCAAACCCAGATTTGATGAATATGCTTCACCTCAAAAATCTAGATCCGTCAGAGCCACAAGGCGGGAGACTTAAACCTCGACACGGCTATTGGACGTGCTGGAGGGATAGATTCATCACCCAAAGACTCCCTATGCTGTGGAATAAAATCCCGGTATATGTGAGGCAGAGCACCTCGCTGGCCTTGTTCAAGAGAAATCTTGACCAATGGATGGGAGATCGCAGATATACCCCAGGGATAACCTCAGTGTCACTGCTCAACAGAGGCACAGCAAAATAATGGGTATAGTTCCCCATACTAAAGGGGTGGCGTAAGCCACAAAACTATAGGCTAGGCTTGTAAATGCCCTCGGGCAGATAGCCTAGTATGAACCTATGAACCTATGAACCTATGAACACTGTGGTCCCAGTATAACCATAGAAATATTTCCTTATATCACTCTGCTATAATCCCATTTATTTTTTTAAGCCTCTTACCTTCTTATATATCTCAACACACTTACCTTCAGACTTCCACACTCCACTGATTGTTCTCTTTGATCTTCTTCTTCTTCTTTTGGTTCTACCCGTGGGCTCACTCCGCTCCCCTACCCTGCCCCCATTTACCACCCGGCCCCCCCAGGTGTCCTACACGTATTATCACCTTGCCACTCCCCCTCATCTGACACTGCTCCCACTCATCAGAATCAGTCAGAATTAACCAATCACTCACAGGACCCAGCCCTATTACTCCACCTTTCTCCAGTCTCTCACTATATGCTAATTATAAACACCCCAACTCTATTTTAAACAAGCATTACTCAAATACACCTACAATGCCTCCACATACATTTAATAAATCTTCAAACCCAAAGCCTATTTACTGCCTAATACCCCCACTTATAATTCTCTATCTTCTCACAGTCTATGTATACTAACCCCTCCCTGGCACCCACTACCCTAGAACCCAAACCAGTACTACTAATCAGCCTCATAATTCTAACCAACCACTACCCCACCTCTCATCAAACTCTTTTAATGCAAAAACTCAACATCCTATTTGTGCTTTATATATTAATCCTAGAACTAAATACTACCACAAACTCTTATTAAAACTCCAGAAACTTGCTATTAGATTACTACCTAACCTCATAGTGGACGGTGACATCCACCCTAACCCAGGTCCAACCCCACCTGTTACTATCAGCCCGACAAATAACACCCATACTAGCCTATGAAACTCAAACAATGCCCCCCAACTCACTCCTAGTGTGTCACCTAAACATTAGAAGTATAAACAAGAAAATTCATTACTTACATGCCCTCCTAGATGTCCACTCCCCTGATATACTATGCCTTACCGAGACCTGGCTCAAGCCTACCATTGATAATAAGATTATACTCCCAGGGTACAATATATTATGACTTGATTGCATCTCTAAGAAAGGAGGGGGGTAGCAATCTTGTATAAAGTCACTCTGGAAGTATCCAAAACTAGTACCCCAAATGCCTTGTTTACTAGCAATGCAGAAATACTCATCATAAAGGTCCAAATCAACAAACGCAAATCTATAAACATTGCAAGTATCTATATTCCCCCAGGTGACAACACAAATACCTTGGAGGGTATCCTCCAAAGGCTCTCCACTAACTGCCCCCAGGAAACTATTATTCTCGGGGATGTTAATATCGACTGGAATACTTGCTCTTCAGACTTCCCCTCCACCCATATAAATTTGCATGGCTTCTCCCAGATGATATATTCCCCACCCAGAATCAATAAGCCTAAAAAAAAGAAAGTATCCTAGACTGGATATTATTAAACAACCTATCCCAGATATATAAAACAGGCACCCTACCTGAGGACTTTAGCGATCACTTCCTGACCTATATAATCAGGAAAAGAAATGACATCCCTCAACAATCTTCCTTTAAAACCATTAGAAGTTGTAAGAATTTTATTCAAACTAAATTTCAGAATGAACTTAACACATGTGACTGGTCCAACCTATGGCTACTTCCACTAGATGAAGCTGTCTCATACTTTAACTCTACATTTTTTGCTATCCTGGATAACCATGTTCCCCCACGCACTATCAGAACCAATAAAAAAGTAGCACCATGGTTGTCCAATGATACAAGACAAAAAATTACTAGCAAAAACAAAGCATGGACCTCCTGGAGAACCACTAAGTCCCCAAAAGACCACTTTATATATAACCAGCTGAGAAATGATGCAAAGAAGTATATTATGCTAGACAAAAATAATTACTACTGTAATCTGCAACAAAAGCACCAAAATCAATCACAAAAATTCTGGTCAGGCGTAAAGAAACTTCTCCACCCAGGCCAATCAACTACCCCTACCCCCTTAACTACCCTCCAACAACCTCCTAAAATTGTTGCTAACACCTTTAACACTTTCTTTACAGAAACTGTGCAATCCCTAGTCAGTAAGCTATCTCTTTGTACCCCAAGTGCCATCAACCCCACACCTGATAATAAGATCCCCTTTAAGTTTGATCCAGTACCAACATCTTTTATTAAGTCCCTACTTAAAAAACTAAAACCCACCACCCTTACAGCAAGCCTACATCCTTTCAGCAAACCTACTACCTGCAGAATATCTCCAAAAAGGCGCTAATGAAATAGCATACCTCATATCAATTTTAATCAATAGAACTATCCAGGAAGCCTATATCCCCCACATCTGGAAAATCTCCCACATTGTTCCTCTTCATAAAGGGGGAGATTCCACTGAACTTTCAAATTATAGGCCTATAGCCATTCTGCCTCCCTTGGCTAAAATAATGGAAAAATGTATCTACAAGCAATTTCTTGCCTATATGAATCAAAACACTCTCCTAGCCCCCTCCCAGCATGGATTTAGACCTTGTCATAGTACAACCTCAGCCCTTCTCTCCTTCTCCCATACAATAAATCAAAACTGTAATGACAACACGCTCTCCTCAGCCCTCTTTCTTGACCTATCCAAGGCATTTGATATGGTAAATCACCAGCTACTCTTAAACACATTAAAATCACTCTCCATAGATAACCTAGCAATTACCTGGTTTCATTCTTACCTAAGTAACAGACACCAAGCTGTACTATGGAAGAATAACCTATCGTCCCTTTTACCAGTCACCCTTGGAGTCCCACAGGGATCTATATTAGGTCCCCTCCTATTCTCCATATTCATTCATGATCTGTACAAAGTCATCCCTGATGCAACTTCTATTCAGTATGCAGATGACTCAGCCCTAATCTGCTCTGCCACCTCCCCACACAGATTTACAATCCTTGTCCCAAATCACTTTCAACAAAGTAAAGAACTGGCTCATTGGTCGCCGACTACTATTAAACCCAAATAAAACCAAACTATTACTCTTCTCCCCCACTTGCAAGGTCTCCTCACCACCTCTCACCATAATATCTAACAATGGTACCATAATTTCCCCAGAACCTAGTACTAAACTACTGGGAGTGATCATCGACAACAACCTCAAGTTTGATGCTCACATAGACAAAACTATTAAAACAGTTAATAAAAAATTAGGCTCTTTATACAGGATTAAACCATTCCTAACCCCATCTGCTATAACTGTTATTGCCCGTACACATCTGCTATCAACCCTTCTTTATGCCTCACCCATCTTCGTAAACCTAAGCAAATCAAACCTCAATAAATTAACTAGGTGCTACAATAACATTGCCAGATTTGCCACAGGATCAGCTTTTAGAACCCATCACTGCCTTAACCTTCAGTCGTTAGACTGACTTGAACTACCCTATCAACTGCAATGTAACCAACTAATAGTTGTTCACAAAATCTTCTACCAACCAGACAGTACACCCATACTGAAAAAAAAATATTATTACCCCCTACAGTAACATAATATCCCTTCGCTCTTCCAAAAAATTGCTAGGGCAAACTGTTAAAACCAACAATTCAGCTGGTGAATCACTATTCTCCAACTCTGCTGTTAAAAACTGGAACCTACTTCCCACTGAACTCACCACTGACATCTCCTAAAAATCCCTTAGGAAATACATAAAAATGCAGTGGCTTTGTCCCTGTACAAACCCTGACTAACCCCCACTCAAACATAATTCATAAATGCGAACCTCATTACAGGAATAAATCTCTGACTCTCTAACTGTTTAAAGTTCTGTGTATCACCCACCTACTGGAAAGATTTAAAGTTAACACTACACCATGTATGATAACCACCTTTAATATATGTGTTTTCCTTTTTTAGATGAAATCTTTAACTATTTCTTTCTCAGCTACTTGCTTCCAACCTTTGATGTGTGTATGTGAGAAAAACATGTACCTGTGTGTACATATCGTTAAACAAATCTCAGTTTTGTGATAACTCACTGTAATAATTTCACTGTATTTACACTTCTTTTTGTACATTTGGAGCTTTTCTCCCCTGGCCTCCGCTGAAAATGGACTTGTATCCAGTCGGACTTTCCCAGTTAACAAATGTAAAATAAAAAAAAATTAAAAAATTATACATATATATATCAGTAAAATTGGTAGGAATACTCAGGTATGCATGGAATATTGACACTTACTGTAGGGATCCACCGTCTGCCTCTGCACCCTCAGCAAGCTTCCTTTACAGCTCCTTCACATCACTCTGATGCAGGTCGTCATTGCCATGTCAAACTTGCACTTCGGTGGGGTAGGTTTCTGTTTTCCTATTATGGTGAAGGTCTTGGGTCGGGCTGTCATCCTGTGCTCCAATCTGGCATGCACAGTCAAAATTTGAGTCATCTCCATGTTGGTTCATTTGAGTGCATGGAACCATCTCAGCTTCCTCAAAGAAGCGATCATGATACACAAGTTGAAAAGCTCTGAAAAATACATACATAGATAAATGGTCACTGAGGTACCACTGACTTTGCAGTTAACAATAGTCTGATTTGTAAATATATCAAAATCAGTATTTGAAAGTGGTACTGATGTCATGTGATTAGATCATTGGAAGATAATGGGCATGTGCCACATATGGTACTGTTTATCAATACCTATTGGGTGTTTCTGGAGAACACCTGGGTGTTACGGCACATGAAGTCAATTTACATGGAGGCGCACAAATGGGATTCCAAAAACCTGAATTTTAATGAACCTCATTAATTATGTATGCAATATGTATTTAAAGGTGGGTGCACATTAGGTGCACATTGATTCTGTGACTCAAAGTGAGAGGTACTTTGGCAACTGGTAGCATTTCTGTTTTGGTTATTATTAAATATCTTCACTAAGTCATTTACAAAGGTACCTGGTTAAATTATTTTTTACTCAAAATGTGATCTTTTAACAGAAGTTTTTATGAGTTACTGGAGGGATGTTGGTTTGATATTTATGCATACAGGTGTTGCTGTTTTAATTAATTGATTTCAGTCCCATATACAGTTGTATAGACATATTTACATTGCAGATGTTAACAGTATATAAAATCAGATTTATGGCTCATCCAGAATTCTTACTGGTAATTCCTTGTACCCTGTGGTGTACTTATGTATGCCTATGGATTCAGACACTGTCCATATGTACTATGTTATGTTGATATTACTGATATTTCTTAATTCTTGTTTCTTAACATAACTGTTAAAAACATGTGCTGTTGCTGTTACACATATTTCTTCAATGATGCTTTTTAACAAAGGTGTATCACTACTGGCTCAATATAAGGGTCACTACTGTCTGTGATCTGCATATGGAATCTGAGGTTGCCCGACGCTTTCCATAAGTTGTTAACTTATTACTTGTGTAGTATCTTAATGTGAAATGTATGCAAATTTCTGCATCATAATGCTGTTGTCTTTAGACCTCCATTTGTGAACACTAGAGATATTGCAAGGTATGTTGATTTTACAGATATTATGTATGAAGGCCTGAGTGTTACTTTGTATATGTCACTTAAGTATTTATCACAGACAGTGTTATACAGACCTTTGCATTGTACAGGAATGTATACTGTTTATGTTGACATATGCTAGTCACAGAAACAAATGCATAAATAAGCTCACACAGGAATATTATCATGTGAGTATCACTGTATTTCAGATGGCCAACCATCCTACAGGTGTCAACTTCTCCACCCAGGAAATTGACATCATAATTGATACTCCCTGGCAACATGGACAGAGACTCCTAGGCCATTCAGGCGATACAGTTTGAAGACATGAAATCTGGACTGTCCTCACCAACATGATAAATACATTTGGAGATTGCAGCTGATCCTCTGATGCCTGTAGATGGTGCTGCTCAGACATGATCCTTCATATAGCCAATGGATTAGGACATTATGAGAGACTGAGGGATGCCACCAGTGGTAGACTACAGTTGACCATCCTGATGATATCACAATATTTCTGGCCTCACTGCATGCAGCAAGAGAGAAGTGACACATCTTCGAGGATGGGATGGAAGCTGGAGTTCCAGGCCGAACATATATGTCTTTTTTTTCCTTTACATGGCTGTGCATAGATACAATCACTGCATATTGCTGTAACCTGAATGTTCATGCATTGTTATTTTGATTTACAGCAGCAGAGTTGAGCCATGCACACATATTCACACAGGGTGAGGATGATGAATGTAAGTGTAATGACATGTATTCATACAACTGAAGTGCAAACAGAGCAGTCCAAATAACATGTGTAATGCTGTTTACATTAATATTCACAGGTCCATCTACTTCAGGACTAAATCAGGGATTATCAGATGAAAGTCTCCATACTGTTACTGTGACCACTCCCTTGTTATTGCCACAGACTCATTTCATGGCACTGGTGTTTACTGTCATATTATTATTTGCCTAACATTGTACACTACAGGTGCATCCAGTGGGTTCCAAGCTGTGCAGGTTCAAGGTCAGACAGACCAGGGATATTACTGCAACAGGTTTATAGCTTGCATTAACGTGTAGCACGCATTTCATATGTGACATTAATGTCAATATATTTGAACACAGGGCCATCTGACCTACAGGTGCAATGTCTGTCATGTGAGTATCTGCAGCCCCTGTTATTGTGTTGTATATGTGATGCTGTCAGTATTATTTTTTGCTAAATACATGACTGTGCTGTCTTTTTCTTTATTTGCTCACTGCAGGATTCACAGTACAACCCACAACCTCTCCACAGCAGGAGTCTGTCAGTGATTTGCTATTACTTATGTTTCATACCTGTCATTGCTGTTACTCCTGTTGTTGTCCTCCACTCTCCACAGCAGGAGTCTGTCAGTGATGTGCTATTACTTATGTTTCATACCTGTCATTGCTGTTACTCCTGTTGTTGTCCTCCATTATTACTTATGTTTCATACCTGTCATTGCTGTTACTCCTGTTGTTGTCCTCCATTATTACTTATGTTTCATACCTGTCATTGCTGTTACTCCTGTTGTTGTCCTCCATTGTTACTTATGTTTCACACCTGTCATTGCTGTTACTCCTATTGTTGTCCTCCATTAACACTGTGTCCTTCTTCCCATTCCTAGTTCAGTCTGCATCAACCTCATTAACTGCACAAACCAGTGGTATATGTATGTCACACCTTCTGTATGTTTTAACTGTGTTCACATGGTTAATGGCAGCAATGATGTGAAGAATAATATTGCTGTTTTTTTTCTCTACAATAGTTGAATTTCATCCCTCCTCAACAGCACCATTTTCCCATGAGGGGCTGTGAGGTGTCTGTTTTTTACATTCCTCACATATGTCATGTATGTTGGTCTTATAATTATATTATATACTCTTTGTATGTAGATTGTATGAAACATACATACAGTAGACCTCATGTAAAGTTATTATTATTTGTAATATTGCAGTGGGATATATATGTCATATGTCTTTGATGATATCCATCATGTCATGTAAGCACATTGTCCTGATCTGTTTCTTTGTGTCTTGTAGCACATCAGTATCATCCCATCCAACTATCATGATGTGGTTTCAGATGTGTCTCAGCATAGTATTATGGCCCCTGGCCCACATGACCTTGAAGTGTTTGGAGAGCCCATCCATGATGTCGACAGTTATGTTGGCACAGCTATAGCCTCAGATATGGATTTCAACTTGTTTAGTCATTCAGAGGATGATAGCACAGTCACTGTTGAATAGGGTGAGGCCACTGACCAGCACAGCCTAATTGAGACCATTGCTGAGGGTAGTTCCCCACAACAACCATAAACAGGGCATCTCCGTAGACATAATTAAGCAGATGTTGTGCACGGCCAGGTGTCAGAATGTATCAGCCTGAGCCTCCTGATGCAGGCAAATGGATGGTCACAGCAATGGCATCAACCAAATGACTGTGCGTTTGCACATGCCACAGATCATATCATGCATGAAGGACAAGAGGACAGACATGGTGAGACTGTGGCTGCATTGGCCTCTCAGAGTAAGAGTCTGCTAGCTGTGGCATTGTCAGTAGAAACCCTGGCCTCTACGGTACTGCAGCAGTGTCATATAACCGTCAGGATTCTGGTTTCCCTGACTGTACTCGGCAGATTGCATGCAACATGAGAGGGGCAGGGCACCTCAATTGGCCATTGGGAATCACTATCTGTGATCCACCCTGCATAGAATTCAACTGCTGGTCCATCTGCTGTGGTCCTGCCATCACAAGTCCTTCAACTCACAGTCATGTTCTTTCACCTCAACATAGTGCTGTCCACATCAATCTCCCCTGTGGATCAGCCAGGTAAACATGTTTCTGTACATGGTTTGGGCAGAGTGAACCTTGGTGTGAGACAACAGCAAGGTCACACTAGACTACATTAGATTGTGTCCAACACTGTACTAAACATAGCTGGCTCATATTATTGAATTACCACCTTACTGTGGTATATTTTTCTGCGGCTACTAAACATTCTGCATTATGTCCTGTGTGGTTTCTATTTTTTTCATGTCATTATATTGTAGAGATAGGAATGTGTAGCACTGATGTGTGGCCCTTACAATTTTCCATATAGTAATACAACAGTCTGAGTGTGTATGCTTACCTGTGTCATTTGTCCCCTGAGTTGATGATCTCCTTTGTGACACATTTGCATATGTTCATGTTGTAATATGTTATGATTATGGTGTTATGTCTGATGCTCAGTGTGTACATTTAGTGGTTAATTGCCATTAGATGCCATCTGTGTTGTTGTGGTGGGGCAACACCTGAACATCAATATTCAGTCTGTTTACGCATGTAAATGTGGCTTGTCATGACTCAAAGATGTGGGTCAGATGCTGGCAAGTTGCCTGGGCCTGCACTTGTGGTCACTCCCTAAGTTGTCTACGCCTGTGTCTTCTGTTCCCTATGTCCTCATGCTCCTCCTCCGATACCTGTGAGATGTCCTCTTCAAACATCTGGGGTTCTTGGGGTAATTCACCCATACTTGTGGCTGGAAGGCCACCATTTGCTCTAGTTAGCATGTTGTGTAGCATGGCACACACCGTTATCATATGTGCTGCCTTCTCAGGTGTGTATTGCACTGCACTCTTGGATGTGTCCAGACATCTAAACCTAGCTTTCAGAACACCAAACACATGCTCTATGGTGTTTCTTGTTATTGCGTGTGCTCTATTGTAGACCTCCTGTGCAGGGTTGGATGGTTCATGGTATGATGTCATTAATCACTGCTCAAGTGGATAACCACAGTCACCTGTGTGGGGAATGGAAACACAAACCTAGTAGTAGTCCCTTAGGTATTTTACCTTGCTGGAATGCTGCCCTCAGTTCTCTTTCCTTCCATATGGCAGCATCATGGACACTTCCAGGGTGTGTTGCCATGATGCTTGTTATGATGCCATCTGCTGCACACACAACTTGGCAGTTCATGGATGGCCAGCCCTTTCTTTTTATGTATCAGTCTGATTCAGGATGTACTGGTGTCTTGATAGTTATGTACATGGGGGAAGCTTGCTATACTATAAAACTGGTGCATTACAGTTTTCCGCTGTATATGGGTGGATGGAAAATGTATGCAGTCATCCACCTTGCTGCACATTATTGCCAGAACTTTTGCCAGGATACAGCTGGCAGCTGTCTGTGATACTCCCACAGCACACCCCATCTGTCTCTAGAATGTCTCAGATGGAAATATACCCAGGCTGAGATACACTTTGGTTTCAAGGGGGATGGTGTTTCCTTGGAGGGTCTCCACAGACATGTGTGGGGCACACATGTTGCAGACAGCCTGCACCAGCTGTTTGACTAACCAGTATCTATCAATTATTTCCTTGTCTGATGACTGATTTAGTTGCAGCCTTTCTCTGACCCTAGCTGGCTCCCTCCTAGCTGGCTACCTTTTAGGATGCACAGCCACAACCTCAGTTATGGCTTGTATCACTGCAGCCTATTGCAGTATATCAAAAGCCGGCTCTATTTTTATATATTCGTTTATCTTTTGCTATGGATTTCACTGCAATATGTAGCATACCTCTCAACTGTACAGATTTTTGCCAACTGTCCAGATTTTTTCCCTCATATTTTTGGTCTGTTCTCAATAAAATTGTGGTTTTCTGGCAAATCATTGAAGATTGGAGTCAGAAAATAATGACATACATGTGAGATTCAGACTAAACACCCCCTCAGAAAATTCATGTTAATATAAAACCTGTTATTTTATCAGCTTTCTAATGTGATAAGAGCAATATTTAAAAACTGTCCCTAGTTTTGGGCCTTTGTCTCTCCATTATTCATGGCTTTGTCCAGATTTCCTGCTCTAAGAGGTTGAGAGGTATGATCCATAGTATTCACTTTAATTCCTTGGGATTCATAAAGAATATGCCAAGGATTTCAGAAACAGAGTCAGTGTGACTGTTTGTCACATTTCAGTTTTGTTGTGCATGCACAGTGTATTTTGGAATCAGACTGGTGTGTGTGGAATCCCTAATTATCCTACCCTGAATATCCATGTACTCAGACTGCCTTCAGAGTGTCTTCTGAAATCGCACCCAAAGTAGGTGCTCTGAAGTCTTTCTTTCACGTGCTGCTCTGTTTGCAAATAGCTTCAGTGACCTCTACGGACTCCGGCCAGAAGTGTTCTCATGTGGAGAATTGTAAACATAATAAGTACTATACAAGTAAAATTAAGAATTTAGACTATGATGACTGGAATATCTACAATACATTAAGCATATAAAAGAAACAAATGTGCACATTAATACAAAATATGAATGAGACTTTACTAATTTGAGGTTTGTGGTTTTAGAACATGTATATAGTGCTTAAGGAAACAAATATGAATATTTTGTTGTAAAGAAATAAATATTTTGTAGAGTATAATTTTAAATTTCATAGCCTATAAAAATAAACATACATTGTAAGCATTTTGAACTGAGTGGTGGAGGAAAGCATCAGCAGATATCATTAAACTGCAATTATTTAACTAGAAGATTGTTGACAAATTATGTTGTAAATTGTGTATCTCTCTCTGTACATACATCTCTCTCTCTCTCTCTCTCTCTGTATATATATATATATATATATATATATATATATATATATATATATATATGGTTTACCTTTGAAAGGTCGAAAATCACCCTACCGAATGGCCCTTTGTGCGAACTGGAATGACAAAAATCGTCAGTCCGATCTGCACTGAAGTTCGAAAATCAGCAAATCGAAAACCAGACTCGCTGATTTTCGAACTTCAATTCGAAAGACATAGCGCAATGCAGGAGGGCAAGCCCCCCTGCACCCCCCCTACACCCCCTACTTTATTATTCTAACTCTGAGGCCGCACTACAGTGGGGAAAGGGTCCACTTCCCGATCCCCACTATAATGCAACCCACACCAAAAATGCAGAATCTGCAATGAGCGAATGTTACTGTACATTCACTCATTGCACATTCGATGCATTTTGTTTTCGGCCTTCGAAGAACTTGAAAAAGTCCTTTCGGACTTTTGCATTTCACACATGTGCATTACGCACATGTAAAGGTAAGCCATATATATATATATATATATATATATATATATATATATATCTATAGCAGTTATATTGACTGAATCACATTTTGATGAATCACAACTGAATTAACAAATTTGACTGAAATCACATTTGACTGAAAATTCATTTTTATTGAATCATGATTGACTGAAAAATGTAAAGTAAAGAAGAAATGATTCACAATGTGTGTTTATTCTCTTTTCTCAATTTTTGTGTTTTTGTGTGACCGTTTAGCTAGTATATTTAGGTAAAAGAAGTAT
>NC_056746.1:446191292-446373792 GCF_019279795.1 Protopterus annectens | reverse complement strand
ACTGGGCTCAGGAGTGCATCAATATGGAAGGGACAGTTAGGCTGTTAAATATCTAACTCCAATGCCAATCTATAAATTAGGTCACCAAGAACAAAATCACCACAGGAGAGAGAAGGAAGGAGTCCCATTGAGTGAGGTAAGATTCTACAAGTTGCAGATGCAGTGAGACAAAACAACAGACTGGCTGATGCAGGGAGAAGAACTAGTCAGCAGGCTAGAAAAAAAAGATATAGAAAAAGTAGCTGAACTAATTATGCTTTAGCTATCTTTTTCATAGTTACTTTTACTAAACTTTAATAGCTACTTCCTTATACTCCTTTCACTGTCTTGTTTGACATGGTTGTCCTACTAGTCGGTGTGTAACCAGTAGCCAACATTACAATTCATTGCTCAGAGCTAGATGAGTTGCAGTTTGATGAGTGGTGTTTGCAAAGGAAATCATTTGCATTGGCAATGATTTTGCATTGATATTTTTTTAACATTAACTTTTTTATCCATGGTTGTATGACAGGAAAGTTAACATATTTTACTAAGAGGTTGTGGGGGTGAAGTCCCCATACGAGGGAGTGCAGGTGGGCATATTTTCTTGTTTTTCTGACTAGATGAAGCTGACTGGTTGTGGTAGTCTGACTGTAGCTTTGTCAAATTATTACTTGACAAACCATAGTTGAACCATTTGAAATGCAGTACTCTTACTTTTTATGACCACTCTATGAAGCATTATTTAGGATGAACCATTAGGCAGTCTTGTCAATGATCCCCAAATGTTTGTTCCCTGCAATTTTTAAATGCTCTTCACAGCTCAGTGTGTAAGCACCAGGTCCAGGATGGATCCCACTCTTGTGGTTTGCAGTACTAGTTGTTTCAATCCGGAATCATCTGTGGCTTTTTAGGATTGCCTCTCCTCTGAGTGATACTGTTGAAAACATGGCCCTGTACACATCTGACACATTTATATCTCACAAAAGCACATCAAACGTATTAGGACAACGCAGCTAAACCTTTTAATTCTTTCATTATGTAACATTTGAGGAGTCCTGTAGTTTCCTTTTCTTTTTTCATTGTATTTTTCCAGAGCTTAACTACTGCATTCTGGCTTAATTTCTCTCATTGTTTTTCTGGTCAGTGGAGGTTGACTTAGGTTTTTGGACTTTGCATTTCAAAGTCCACAGAAACCTCCTTACGTAACACAGTTGTTCAGACAGCCAAGTGTATTTTTTTACTGTTATCACCATTAGTCAGATCAAGGTGAAATTGGACTAATTTCCCTACTAAAACCATGTCCTAGAGCAACAAAACTGAGACATTTATCTACTAACATAGAGGCCTTTTAAACTGCATTGCTCCTTTTACTTATTTGTCAGCTGATTTTTGGCTGTTTATGTCAAGTCACTAATTGCTTTTTCTGTCTCTTGACAAGTTTTCAACCTGCCTTGTTTGCTCTTGCTAATGCTAGGGCTCACTGTGCTCCCCTACCTTACCCCCATATCCCACCCACCCCCTCTTACTCTACATTTATGCTTCCATAACACCACCTATATATTCCTTTAACCAATACTATCAGTTCTCTCCAGTAGGAAAACAGTCAATACAATTACTCCCAATAGTAACACCCACTCTAGTTAACCACGCAAGACTCTCTCACAAATTGTCTTAAAACTTGCCTCTTATAACCATCAAATTACATCTCTGCAACCAACCCACTACCTTCCTAACATTTTTTTATCCTAATTTGCAGCAAAGATAAAACCCAAGTTAAATAAGACACCCTTAAGTCAGATTATTTTACTATTTCTCCTCACTCTACTAGCCTTTATCACCAATTATCAAATCCACCTCCTTCAAATACTTAGGCTTCAACCAATCCTCACAAAGAATATCAACATCTACCTAGCCTATCTTTCTCCATAACACCTTGTCTCTACAAACAAAAACATCTGATCTATTTTTCTGTAAATATCTTAAAACTAAGCATCCAAATTTACCATCAGGTATCAAACCAAGACCAAAATATAACTGGCCACACTCTTCCCTCTGTAAAATATCAGTTCAAAAAATTAGCAGAGATTTTCATCCCAACCCTGTTCCACTGTTCATAAAACCATCACTTCCAACCCCAAATAATCCTGTCACCTAATACATCTCAGCAAAAAATAGAATCCAGACTCACCTTACTAAATATGAACCTAAGATGTACTGTACGTGCAATAAAATCCATGACATACATGCTTATCTTGCCACATACACTCTTGATGCAGTCACAGCTACTGAAACCTGGTTAAAAAAGAAATAAAGGATAAAGAGACCCCCCCCCCCCCAGGATACAATATACTCAGGCATAACAGACAAAACAAGCAGGCAGGTGGTGTAGCAATCATCTATAAAATTTCCCTAACCATTACTTTACTTCCACAGGAAATACCCACATTTAACAATGCTGAACTACTAATAACAGTCCTAAAAGTCAACAATAGGAAAACTATATGTTTAATAGCAATTTATATAACATCAGAGAATAATGCTGATACTGCTGAAAGCATCCTATTTTGGATATCCCAGCAAATTAACTATGCAACTCTAATACTTGGAGATGTAAATATAGACTGGCAACTCACAGATTCCACTACCCCCGATGCATAAATCTGTAAAACTTCAAACAATTAATAACTACACCAACTAGAATTAATAAAACGTCAGGGAGACACTCAACATTAGATTGGATTCTTACAAACAAACCAGACAAACTGACAAAAGTAGGTTGCCTCTCAGCATAAGTAATCACATACCAACATACACTATTAGAACTCACCATAACTTAGATAAACATATTGGGCAGGATCCACGAAGCCTCCGTGTAAGAGTTATAACTCATACACAGAGGCTGCAGTTAAATGGAGTGATGTCAGCATGCTCTGCATATTCATGAGAGCATGCTGAATTACACTTAAGGCCAACACGGTCCATGTAAAACAGTAGGGGGCGTGTCCGTAGGCCGAGCCCTGTAAGTGGACACGCCCCCAGAAGAGGAAAAGTTCCCAAAGTAAACACCCACGACAGAGTCCACGGAAATGTGAATAAACAGAACACAACACATGCCCCCACAGACTATGAACAGAAAACATATAAATAAACACGTTATATATTTTTTTAAATTGTAAAAATGTTTAACTGTGAGTGCGCTCATTTGCGCGGGCGTGCCCGTAGCGCAGCTACAGTTAGCAGTCAGTGTGAAAGCATATAAGAACTAAATATGCAAAATAAGCCTGGAAGCAATAGCATAGCGGTAGAGATGTTGGCTGAAGAGCAGGCATTCATGGTTCGAGCCCCCACAACACCAATTTTTTTTTATTAGCAAAATAAGCAGGAAACAAGTCCCTGACAAATATGTACACATAAAACCACAATTTATGTAAAATGTAATGAAATAGCCCATTTATATTGAAGAAATGTGAGGTAACAAAAGAATAAAAAATGCCAGATGTGCCCATAGCTGAGCTACAGTTTAACAGAGTGAGTGCATCTGCCCGTAGATGAGCAGTGGTTTAACTGGTGCAAAATGAGTGCCCGTAGCTGAGCAGTGGTCTAACACGCTAAATCTATGTGCCCCTAACTGAGCTGAGCGTAATATGCGTGCCGATAGCCAAATGAGGCTTAAAGCAGCGTACCCCATTTGCGCGGAGCTGCACACCGCGCAAACAAGCTAACCGACAGGCAACTTTGAGCAAGCCGTATCAAAACTGCCTTTACACAGACACACCCCTCAGCATGTCTAGACAGTCATGAAAAATAAAAAGCTGTGGCCAGGTTCAAACCCAGGATACTATACACCATAATCAAGGTACAGAACCACTAAGCCATGACAGCAGTACCTTTAAATGCAATCATAGCTAATATACAGGAATGAATACAAACTAGAGCATGACAATGCAGGTTTACTGAAGTTGATACAATTCCAAAATGGCCAATCACAGATATGTGTGGGAAAAATGGACTATATAAGCCCCATAGGCGGGAATACACAACATAAATGATTGTAGAACTGACCTGCAGGCAGAATGACAGGAGTAGGAGAGGGTAGTTGCTTTCGAGCACAGAGGTAGGGTGTTGAGGAGTCCAGGTACATGGTATGGCTCTTAGTCCATAATCATGAGGCCCAACTCATGCAGGGCCAGGTCCTCTGGGGAGCATACAGGGCCAAGGCGTGGGACCGGTTGGCTCATGATCTCACCAGTGCCACAGGGATTCCAAGGACTGGTGAGCAGGTCCGTCACCACCATGCAGACCTGAAGAGATGCAAGCAGGACCAACTGAACCTTTGGATCCAGGAGGCCCGGCAAACACCCAATGCCCCACTACTGAGTAAGTAACATTTAATTATGTATGTAAGAAATTAAACTAGCTGATATTATGGAGATGTGTATTCCAATATTACTTCATTTATATTACAGCTGCAGGTGTCCGTTCTGCAAACCGCAGAGCCTATGGCGATAGGCTGGTGCGGTTGCACCACCAGGCAGGTCAGTAATCCACTACCAGTAACTGTAAAGAAATATAAAAGTATGACAGTCAGCAAAAGAGTGCAGTGTAGTCAGTAAGGAATAAAATCTGCAAGTAACAGTGTGAAAGTGTCTGCAAGTATTGCTTGATTACAAAAGTGTGTTTCAGCCTGTAAGTTAAACTGAAAATGAAACTGTCTGACATATATTCTGAAATAAAAATGCCCTACCTGTAAGAAAATAGTACACAACCTGCAGCAGGCTGAAAAGTATAGCTGCAGAAGGTGATGAAATCACATGTGTGAAATATATCCCTGTGGAAATACTGAAACATGACAGAAGTGAGACTGCTGGAAAGGATTGTAATAACTACAGGTAAAACATGTCAATAAAGCCTAGAAGTAAGTACCATCCTGAATAGTAAAATGAAAGCAAGTGAGAGAGTGTGAGAAAGTGTCATGAATCCAGCAATACAGTAGTAATAACCCCTGAATAAAGTATACTGCAGTCAAGACAGAATGAAATGCATGTGAGATTCAAAACCAAACAGTGAAATCTGTTCAAAGTGTTGCTGCATCTGGAATGTGTATCCCAAAATCTGGATATGTTGCTCTCAGTCTGCAATATGCAGATAGGATGATTGTCTGATATACCAAACATCCACACTTGTCTACAGTTATATAAAGCAAATGTAGCAGGATGATGTAGCTGAACAAAGCTAGATATGAATGTGTATGAAGAACAATAAAATGTATATTGATGTTGCAGTAACAGTCCTATCACCAAGTTGAAATAGTTATCATATAGGAAACTGTAGTTAGAACAGTAGTGTGTATATAACTGTAGCTATTAGAAATGTACAGCATATGTATTGTTATTCGGTGTTAATATTACTTTCTTTACCCCACCCTATAACCACATATAACCCATTCCACGTGAAAATGGTATGTGCAATCACAATTAACACCCCTGGACATTTGTCCTGTTGGGTCATATATATTTGCATGTCCGTTGATGCATCTGCCCTGTTCATACATCCACACCTGATGGCCTGTTGCCATCAATTAACCCTGCATGTTGTTGGACTGTGTATTTCTGTTCAAATTATGCATGTGTTATGCACGCTGTTCAATGGTGTGAATATGTGGGTGTTTGGTTAATGGGAATACTAATGCATGCTGTTACAACTAATTGTGAATGATATTATATGTCACTAACTCAAACTGTCATGACATAATGCAAAACATAGGACGACAGGGAAGGCGGGTTCCAGCGGACCAACCTCTCCCACCTCAGCTGGCGAGTGCACCTGGCACTAGTGCCGAGTCCGGACCCTCCTCCGGTGGCCCTGTGCCACCTGCGGGTGGAAGCGCTGCAGGGGATGGGGCTCGCCCCCCCCTCTGCAAGTGTGGCCGGAGGAGAACCGCCACTCACCCTCCGTAGCATCCGGAATGTGGTGCATAGGGAGATTCGGGACTCTGTTCTCGAGCCCCTACGCCAGCTCGAGGCACGGGTGGCGCAACTAATGGGCATGCCTGTTGCCCGGCCTACACAGCCCCCAGCACAGCCCCGTTCTGGGCAGTGAAGGAACAGTGGCAACTGCCTATGGGTGGGGATATCAGTTCCACTGTTGCCATCTGTGGGCTCATGGGCTCTGGATATCCAAACCTCCATCCCCGTCAATTGTGTAACCCCCCCCACACGTGTCATACACCGCCCCTGTATGCGTCTTATTTGTCTTGTCTGTTTACCTACCCAACCTACCTCCCCAGCTGTACCAACTTCCTTCACCTGACATACCACTCTCACCTGAAAAAAAAAAAAAGGGCACTCTGTACCCACAAAAAAATTATGCCCCATACATTGCTGCCCATTCTGCACACATGTCTGCTGTACATGGAACCTATCAATTATAAATGGCTGTACAACAAGTATTATTGTTGTCCTGACACCTCTCTCAGGGGTGGAAGGTTTCAAATGTCACACCAAATTACATACATATGCACAGCTGTTGCTGATGAAGAAATGGGCAGCTATGGGCCTTACCTATATCCCTCCTGCACATCCCAAGCTTGTTTCCCTACTGTCTTACCCACTTTCCTGTCTCCCCATTTTCTTTTCTTTCAAAGAAAATAGCGCGGGTGTGCACCAGAGTAAGCACCGTTAAGCGGTTGTAAGCGGGTGTGCGCATGTGTGCGCAGAGCTAACCGCCAGTGCGCATGCGTGAGCTCCACGCAAACCAGCGCTAACCCGGTTACAACTGCTTAAAAGTGCATTAGTCACTTTGATTGACAGGTCCTGTACTCAGTTCAAAAGCAAAATAAAATCCCACTGTCAGTCCCGAACCCAGGACCTTGGAAACACTAGTCTGTATGACCTACCACTAAGCCATGACTCTTATACAAAAACATTGTGCTAAAATAAATATAACATGTAATAGTAGGGATGAATGTAAAGGGAATATAGGATGTGTAGTACACAAAGCATGTAATTTAAAATTACTGTCAAAACTACTGGATTTCCATAATAGTAGTGTGTGAACAGAAACAGCCATGCTAGTTGGTAGCTTGTAGATAATAAGGTCAGTTAAAGTACATATATAAATGTATGTATATGTACATATATATATATATATAAATATATATATATATATATATATATATATATATAGTTGTAGGAGTCATTGTGCATACACAGTTGCTACAGGGAACATGAGAGAGGAATGGAGAAATGTGAATATACAACACAGCCTGAATCATGAGAGAGATACTAACCTTTACACTCACAGAACACTGTCCACAGCATACCAGCATGGTCCCCGCCCTCACAATCTGAAAGGGCAACGCCTATCCCACATACCCTTTTATAGCACTGACCTGAAATCACAGTGAGAACTGCAATCAGTACACAACTGGCTGTATGCAATTAGCAAATGCTGGCTTACAATTGGTGCAGAGGCCATCACATGGACCTATGCAGATACCTACAAAAGCATCCAGTGCTAACACTCCCCACATGCAATACATTCATTGCATTGTCTGTAAGCAGACAGATGGAGAGCGAGAAGTGAGAGAGAGAGAGAGAGAGAGCAAAAAAAAAAAAAAAATTATACACTGTGACTCTGTCACCCGAAGCTGTCAGCACTGACAGTAGCAGCAGCAATCAGAAGCAGTGGTAATGCAACCAGCTGCGACAAACACAGGTAATGCAAAGTAGCAGGTTAATAGTGTGCATACTGTGAACCCTCCAAATGTGTCATAGGTCTGTATCCATAGGTATGTCCATGTGATATGTTGTGTGTACGTAGTTCCACCAAAAGGGGATGACCATACATTACATGTCAATCAGTCTTAGGCCATGATCCTGGCAGCAGTTGTCTGTGCGTTGGCCCAGCAATGGCTGTAGTGACTGCTTTGAAAGGTCAGCCAGGTTCAAAAGTCAGGATCAGCCCATCCCAAAGGCACACTGGCTGGGAACAAGTTTCTGCAGGTACCCAATATCACTGCATATGCATCCCATACTGCATAATTCCATAGCTTAGCAGACCAGGCCCGTTATGCATATGATGTGGTAATTCCCAGGGTCAGTTGAGGTGCCCCCTTAGTGGTGTGGGACCACTGTTGCTGTATGCCACTGTCCAGGTACATATCCTGTAGTATGGCCAAGATAAATTATCAGTGTTATATGCGGTTGTATGTCCTCTCGGAGTGCTGGTAGCACACATCCAGGGATACCACAAGGTCACAGTGATGCTGTGTGTTCTTCTCTGCTGAGGGAGGCCCTCACCTGGACATGTGAGATGATAAGGAGGTTACATCCAGCTGTGATAAATATTTCAACTGGTGGGGGAGAAGGAGGGGGGATACGTGCACCGAACATGTCTGCAAGATTGTTGCCAATATCCGTGTGTTTGGTGAAAGTTAAGTAGTTGTGTATTAACACACAGCATATCTGAGGCATGTGGTCCATATGTGTAACATAACTGAAGAAGGCCTTGTAGTCATCCATAGTGTTTGTGTCCATTTCCCTCCCAGAGTAGGCCGTGGCCATTGTTATGACGGACCGTAGCATAGTACCAGTGCTGACCACAGATGCCTTCCCTTAATGTGAATGTGCTCTGTCCTACAGTAGCCTCCTGCTATTGTTATACAATCTGCCTCTGTCTGGGGTCCACCGGACAGGATGCCTAACCTTTGTGCATAGGATCTGGGTTAGAAATGTGTGTGCAAGTTCCATGCAATCTGTGGCATGTCCATGGTAAGCATTTGCAAAGGGGTCAGCAGTGTGGCTTCCACTGGCCCAGTGTGCTGCATGGATACCATCTCAGTCCCAGCAAGTGAATAACTGTCTAATCACATACATATCAAAGTAGTCTACTGTGCTGGTGGTGGTGGTGGGATATGTATATCCAGGCCGAGTAACTTCTGTCCACATCACAGTAGTGGATGGTGTCCCACATACAGTACCTTGGGATGAACCCCCAGAGTGAGGTTGTGCATTGCACCTGTCAGTGTGTGCTGACCGATGGGGCATGCTACTATGTTGTGTGGAATGTGGCAGGTATTGTTGCACAGGTGTTGGCTGAGCACTGACATCTGGCCATGTACCTGTGTATCCACCACGACACACACACATGCAACATATGGGAGTAGTAGTATATCACTACACATGAGTATCATGTATAGTATGTGTGCCATATATTGCTGACATGGTCTGCTGATATCCTGTTTGTGTTCTCTTCCAGGGAGATGGCACGACAGCGTAACCCCGCCTACTCTGTGGCGGAAGATGAGGAGATCCACCAGAGCCTGGTGCGGGAGTATGACATCCTGTTTTCCCGCACCAGTCAGAATCAGCAGGAGAGGGCCGCACTGTGGCAAGACCTTGTCCATAGGGTAAATGATATTGGCACGCATAACAGGACATATGAGCAGGTACGACATCACTGCAGTGATTTAATCCGAAGTGTCCGGCAGCGTGCATCAGATATCCACAGGCAACAGATCGCCACAGGAGGTGGGGTGGCCACACATCCTCCCCTCACCAGACTGGAGGTGCTACTCCTAAGTGTTGTGGCTCCGGCCCCCGGAACACCAACAGCAGTACACCTGCATTATGATGGAGGCTGGTTCCACACAGCAGCATGACATGGAGCGTGCAGGTAATATGCCATATGTACACTTGACTGTTCTGTACACTGTATCATATGCAATATCAATGGCACAGTTGTGCCCAATGACATTAATCTCATCATTTCTGCAGGTCCCTCCAGGGTTACAGCAAGGCAGGCCATCCATGCTGGTGAGTGTGTTTAACATAACCTACAATAGTCCTGATAATGCTAGTAACAGTAGTGTAACTCAGTAGTGCTCTGTGTGTATACTGCGGGGTGTGCATGTGTGCATGTGTGCAGGTGTGCCTGTGCCCATGTGTGCATGTGTGCATGTGTGCATGTGTGCAGGTGTGCCTGTGTCCACATGTGCATCTGTGCATGTGTGCCTGTGTCCACGTGTGCATGTGTGAATGTGTGCATGTGTGCATGTGTGCCTGTGTCCACGTGTGCATGTCTGCATGTGTGCATGTGTACATGTGACCACGTGTGCATGTGTGCATGTGTGCATGTGTGCATGTGCCCATGTGTGCATGTGACCACGTGTGCATGTGTGCATGTGTGCATGTGTCCATGTGTGCATGTGTCCACGTGTGCATGTGTGCATGTGTGCATGTGTCCACGTGTGCATGTGTCCACATGTGCATGTCTGCATGTGTGCATGTGTGCATGTGTGCCTGTGTGCATGTGTGCATGTGTGCCTGTGTGCATGTGTCCACGTGTGCATGTCTGCATGTGTGCCTGTGTCCATGTGTGCATGTGTGCCTGTGTCCATGTGTGCATGTGTGCATGTGTCCATGTGTGCATGTGTGTATAAGTGCATCACTGGTAACAATGTCTGGAGACTGTAAACTGTGTTTCCTGTCTTCCTCCCACAGGTTCTGGGGCTGCTCTGGTGACCTGCAGCAGGGAACCTGAATCCTGTGCTACGGCTACTGGTAATGATGATATTTGTGTAATGGTACAGGAAGGTGTGTCAGGGTCTGCCATTGGTCAGCCAATTGACAGTACACAGCTGTCAACCCCATCATTGCGCACAGTCATCCTGCCTGTACATCCTTTGTCACCATTGTCC
The DNA here is from genome assembly GCF_019279795.1 of Protopterus annectens. Classification (NCBI taxonomy): domain Eukaryota; kingdom Metazoa; phylum Chordata; order Ceratodontiformes; family Protopteridae; genus Protopterus; species Protopterus annectens. The sequence continues at coordinate 446,363,111 of NC_056746.1, read as the reverse complement.
CTAGGTGATGGACAGGATACAGCGGGCATAGACCAGGGTAATGTGGTACCTGTGGCACATGCGTCCCCACACAGCAGCCATGGGCAGGGTCCTTCGATGGTACCACACAGACAGTTGCCCATGGGTTCTCGTGGGAGCATCGGTGGGCGTACTGCCTCTGGCCAACGTGCCCAAAGACGTCTGTCAACCTCAGCTATGTTTCGGACTGTCATGCAGGCACAGTCACGTATGGAAAGGTACATCAGACAGGGTCTGAGGGAGCTGAGAACATGTCGCACAGCCATGACAGACAGTATGCGTGACATTGCAGATGCTATCCGTAACTTCACCGATGTCATAGACAGACGTTGTGGGGACATATTACAGCAGTTCCACAACCAGATGTCCATGAGCCAGGGCAATGGTGGGCGTTTGCTGCATTGACGTGGCCGTATGCCGGCAGCAGCAGCAGCTGGCAGTCGGCGCGGATGACAACAGGCTCATGCATGCCCCCATAGTGCCAGCAGCAGCCCCAGCAATGCTGGGTCTGTGCTGTCATTGGAACGCCCCAGGAGACCACGTGCACGTGGCTCTGGACAGTCCCAACAGGGACTTGTGTCCAGTCAACACACTCCCGCTTCTGATGACAGTACCCAGTCTGGCTTTGTACTGGATACGGTCTGTAGCACCCCTGCCAGACACAGGTACCGTGTCCGTGCACACAGACACTGATCTGTATGGCCTGCCAGGTGCAGTCTGTGGCTGTCCACAAACCCCTGTATATGGCAGCCATGAGGTGGAACTGTGTGTGTGCATACACACATGCGAAATGTTAACACCTAGGGCAACCACATACATGCACACACTGCACCAACACTGCCCCACCCTGTACTGCTGCCCCTCACCAACACACATACACACACATGTCAATTGGTGGTATCAGTGGCTGACTCAGGCATACCTAATCCACACCCTGTGCATATGATGACACTGTGCCACCTCCTGCAATCTCCAACATCATTGCGGGAACAGGTAAACACGTTGCTGATGCACAGGGTGACTACATAGAAGTGTATTAGTAGTATCATGTTGGTAACAGTACAGTGTACTGCTATGACTGTGTGCTTATCCCAGCATGCCTGCTGCAGTAACTGTATGAATGTCCTGAATTGTTATCTGCACCCATAGTACATACCAAAGTATAACAGCTGCACATAATTGCATGCCGGTGGTAAGGTTGTCAACAGATAGCCGCATACATGGGTAGCACAGGGGGAAAGCTAACTCAAGTAGTGATATGCAATGGTGGACATGTAGGTGAATCGCCTCTATGGTCCAGTTGTGGTTTATGTGAGTCATGTGTCAATGTCACAGCTGCCACATGTATGCAGTCAGCCATCACCCTTGGCCAGGAACGTACAACACATGTGTGGGATGCCACCACACAGCCAATCTGGGGACTGGTCTCTCTGAACCCAGTAATGCCATACCCTGTCAGGTGGCATGTCATATATACTACATCCTGGACAAACGTCAACCCCAATCCCTGCTGCTACTATTGATAATACCCCTGAAGATGTTCCTGATAGTTTTGACCAGTTCTTTACTGAGACATTTCAGGCCCTAGCTAGCCATCTACCTCCTAGCTCCCCTGGTCCTGAAAGTAGCACCCTAGAAAACTACTTGCGTTCAGCTGCCAACCAGTCGCCACTTCACTTCTCTGTACCTTGATTGAAACAGTGAAACCCACTACACTTTCTGCTGATCAACTCCCTGCCGAGTACCTATCAAAACCAGATGATGCTATTGCTTACCCCATCTCAAAGGTAATCAAAGGAACCATGGTAGAATCTAACTTTCCCACCATCTGGAAAATGTCATATGTAATCCCACTTCACAAAGGAGGCAGCTCTACTGAATTCTCCAATTATAGGCCAATAGCTATACTCTCTCCACTTGCAAAGATTATGGAAACTTTCGTCATAGACAATTCATGCACCACCTAATCCAAAATCGCATTATGGAAGACACTCAGCATGGCTTACATCCTCATCACAGCACTACTTCAGGCCTCCTAGCCTTTACTAACATCATAAACCATACTTGCAACACTAATTATATATCCTCAGCCCTCTTTTTGGATCTTTCCAAGGCATACGATATGGTTGATCACCAACTTGTACTCCACACCCTGCAAACACTGTCTAGATACTGGAGCCTTCCAATGGTTTCAGTCCTACCTGCATGGTCGACAGCAGGTCATTCTGGCAGAACAAACTCTCTAACCTTCTACCTAACACCCTCAGAGTACCACAAGGCTCTATACTAGGGCCCTTGCTGTTCTCCATCTTCATTAACGACCTTTATACTGTCATCCCAAAAGTCAGCTGTATCCAATATGTTGAAGACTCTACTCTGATCTGCTCAGCCACATCTCCAGTAGAGTTATGGTCAGCTACCCAGACCACCTTTAATGCAATAGAAAACTGGCTTTCTGAACATCGTCTGATCCTAAATCCCAAATAAACTAAACTGCTGTTATTTCACCAACACGTATGTCTACCACTTTCACCGTTACCATAACATCAACTGATGGCATAATAATCTCCCCTGACCCATCTCCGAAACTATTAGGTGTCATCATAGACAATAATCTCAAATGTGACCTACATGTTAACCAGATTATCAAAGCCATCAATAGAAAACTAGGGTCACTTTACAGAATTAAAGCCTTCCTAGCCCCTCCAGCTAAAGGTGCCATAGCTTGCTCACACCTTGTTTCAACCCTTCTGTATGCATCCCCTCTACTCGAATATGAACAAGACTGTCCTTAACAAACACTCAATTTGCTACAACCACATTGCCAGGTTTGCCACTGGGCTGCCTTTTAGGACACATCATTGCATCAATCTAAATTAGCTTGGTTGGCTTGCAATACCCAGCCTAATACAGTATAACCAACTGATTATGGCCTATAAAATCCTCTATAATCCAGACAATACTCCTGCACTTCAAATATTATCACCCCCTATAACAATCCTAGACCGCTTCGATCCTCTGACAAATTACTACTTCAGACTAGCAGGTTTAATAACACAGCCGGCGATTCTCTCTTTGCAAACCCTGTAAGTAGATCCTGGAACTCACTTCCAGCTGATATTACCCTACTGTCCACCTTAGGTCAATTTAACAGTAGACTCAAACAACATTTGTCACTTAACTGGCTATGTCAATGTATCAAGCCTGGCTAACTCGAATGTGTAAAATCTGTGAACCACTTTACTGTGTAATTTTAATTTAATCCTGACTTGTGCTCAGGACTAACATTAACCTGTGGAACATGTTTGACTTGCTTACTTATGTAATCTCTGTAAATAATCTGTTTGTAATATGTAATGCTAGTATTATGTAATGCTGTATCTGCTACCCTCGTAGCTTGTCTCCACTGGCCTCCCCTGAAATGGACATGCATCCAGTCGGACTATCCCAGTCAACAAATGTAGGATAAATAAATAAATAAATAAAATATATTACAGTGACTACAATACAAGTCAGACATTGACACGCACTGACAGCATGCTGAACACATTGGGGCATACGTGGGGACTCAGAATAGCAGCCTGCCTGGGCATCACACACCTCCGCAGCTGGCACACAGGCATATGTTCCGTCGGAACAGAGCACATGCCACACATGGCATGCACATCCCCTGCGCCACACACTCACAGCCTGTAGGGCTACACAACACACCTGCTACAGACGTGTCATGTACCTGTCTTGTGTGCTGCACTGGGGTCCCGCTCAACAGGCTGTATCTGGTGAAGGTCACAGTGATATGCCTCAGGGGCACTATGGTCCACCACAGCACACATGCATACAGGTCAGTCAGAGGCATGGACAGATATGACTCACTCATTGACCATGCCAGTATGGCTGCCTGAGACATACCTCTCTAGACTACATGACAGGAAACATAGAATGGAACTCTCAGCATGTGGCACAGGCCAGTATGAGCCTGATGTTGGTTGCCAACATACCCTCACCAGGTATTCTACCACTATATGTGGGAAGGGTGTTGTATGTCTACATTATGCTCAGTCTCCACTGTCATTCATAGGGTATCCACTGGCTGTCAACATGTGCTTACATGCTAGGGAAGCCACAATGATGTGCAAGGGTCATCTTGCACGTGACACCCATGGCCCGATGTATAATGGCAAAGCTCCTTGGTACACACATACTGCCTTATGCTGCAGGACATGGTTTACATAGTGACCTCCGTGGGTATCACACAGGTTAGGACACTAACAGTGCTGCTACACAACAATGGCAGTGTACACCGGAAGATGCATGCACCAGACACTGCCCTCAGCACGGTGAACTGCAATGTCTGTGCAGTACCAGATTCATGAGTCATGGCTCACAGGTGTTACCCATCACTGACAGGTTATGCCCCATACCATGCCTGTCGTCCCCTACACATGTAACACACATGGATAGGGGGGTGGTATCCCAAGGTAACACAGATACACACACCTCCAGGTTGTTGGCACAGCACAAACCATCAGGGCCTACTCATGTGCAGCTAACAGTGTGTTGGACTGCTATCTGGTTCATAGCCTGGCACACACAACCCTCCCATACACAGGAAGACCACCTATCCTCCATAACAACACTGGCAATATGACAGTCTCAAGAACTGTGTTTATATGGCCGGACTGCATCCAGCCAAACATTGTGTGTGAGCATTACTGTAGCTACAACACACTAGTTGAAGGGTTCACAGCATGTGGTCACTGAATTGCAGTGGAATGACATGTTACCACTACCACAACAGGTGGGAACATGCAGCACCTGTACATCGACTACTTGTACACTATATGGCCCAGACCAGATGTGTATCCCCTGCTGTAGGTCTTTCACCATAGACACCCACACTGTATAGAGACATACCACGTGCGGACCCTGCACAGTAAGACACAGTCATATTGGTATACATTGCAAATACCATTTATCCACTCGAGGCATGTGTCAGACATGGTAACTACTGCAGGTCACAGGTATTTATGTGTATGTGTCACACACATACATCATGTGTGCAATGCCATTGCTGGTTTAGGCAATGGCATGCATTGTTATGTACTAACACCCACACAAGGTCATACTGTGTGACACAACCACACGTGACAGTTGTGGGTTACCAAAACATACCTATCTGTACTCTGACAATGGTAATAGACACAGTAGCAGAGCACACTATTGGCATTACTAGCCAACTAGCCCTGTTTGGCTGTGCTGATAGTGTGGTGACATCCCCTGTGTTTACTGGGGGAGTATGCAGCATCTGGTGTATTGTAGTATTTGCCAAAAGGATCTATTTGCTCACACTTGCATTTACACACACCCTACTACCCCCACACACATGTACACTTGCCATTTGCAGGATTCATTCCCCTACCTAACTAAGTCATGACACGTGAGAGAGACGCATTAGCAAAGTGCACTATTCGGTTTACTAGATAGTTCCTCTTCTCTGGCTATACTTATAGGGTGCTGACAACATCAGTATTTTGAAAGGGTAATGTGCATCAGGTAGTGTGATCTCCTGATTGCCAAAACTAACATGTTTTTCATATGGAAATGCACACACACAAACTCCCCACATCCAAACACACACGCATGCCATTTACAGGTTTCAAACTCCTACCTAACTACATTACGATACTCGGGAAAAACGCATTAGCAGAATGCGCTATTCACATTACTGGGAGGCTTCCCTTCTCCTGCTGTACTTATAGGGTGCTGACGTCATCTGTGTTTAGAAAGGGGAGTGTGCATCCTGTAGTGTGTTCTCCCAGTTGCCAAAAGGGACATTTCCCTCACACAAATTTGCACACACACAGTAACCCCCCTCATCCAAACACACACATTTGCCATTTGTAGTATTCAAGCCACTACCTAACTATGTTATGACACTCGAGACAGACGCATTAGCAAAGTGTGCTATTCGCATTACTGGGAGGCTTCCCTTCTCCTGCTTTACTTATAGGGTGCTGACATCATCTGTGTTTAGAAAGGGGAGTGTGCATCCTGTAGTGTGTTCTCCCAGTTGCCAAAAGGGACATTTCCCTTACACAAATTTGCGCACACACAGTGATCCCCCTCATCCAAACACACACACTTACCATTTGCAGGATTCAAACCACTACCTAACTATGTTAGGACACTCGAGACGGACGCATTAGCAGAGCGCGCTATTCGCATTATTGGGAGGCTTCCCTTCTCCTGCTCTACTTATAGGGTGCTGACATCATCTGTGTTTAGAAAGGGGAGTGTGCATCCTGTAGTGTGTTCTCCCAGTTGCCAAAGGGACATTTCCCTCACACAGTAACCCCCCTCATCCAAACACACACACTTGCCATTTGCAGGATTCAAACCACTACCTAACTATGTTATGACACTCGAGACAGACGCATTACCAGAGCGCGCTATTCGCATTACTGGGAGGCTTCTTTTCTCCTGCTGTACTTATAGGGTGCTGACATCATCTGTGTTTAGAAAGGGGAGTGTGCATCCTGTAATGTGTTCTCCCAGTTGCCAAAAGGGACATTTCCGTCACACAAATTTGCACACACACAATAACCACCCTCATCCGAACACACACACTTGTCATTTGCAGGATTCAAACCACTACCAAACTATGTTATGACACTGGAGACGGACGCATTAGCAGAGCGTGCTATTCGCATTACGGGGAGGCTTTCCTTCTCCTGCTGTACTTATAGGGTGCTGACATCATCTGTGTTTAGAAAGGGGAGTGTGCATCCTGTAGTGTGTTCTCCCAGTTGCCAAAAGGGACATTTCTTTCACACAAATTTGCACATACACAGTAACCTCTGTTATCCAAACACACACACTTGCCATTTGCAAGATTCAAACCACTCCCTAACTATGTTATGACACTCGAGACGGACGCATTAGCGGAGCGCGCTATTTGCATTACTGGAAGGCTTTCCTTCTCCTGCTGTACTTATAGGGTGCTGACATCATCTGCGTTTAGAAAGGGGAGTGTGCATCCTGTAGTGTGTTCTCCCAGTTGCCAAAAGGGACAGTTGCACACACACACACTAAACCCTCTCATCCAAACACACACACTTGCAGGATTCAAACCACTACCTAATTATGTTATGACACTCGAGACAGACGCATTAGCGGAGCGCGCTATTCGCATTACTGAGAGTCTTTTCTTCTCCTGCTGTACTTATAGGGTGTTGACATCATCTGTGTTTAGAAAGGGGAGTGTGCATCCTGTAGTGTGTTCTCCCAGTTGCCAAAAGGGACATTTCCCTTACACACACTAACACCCCTCATCCAAACACACACACACTTGCCATTTGCAGGATTCAAACCACTACTTAAGTATATTATGATACTCGAGACGAACGCATTAGCAGAGCGCGCTATTCGCATTACTGGGAGACTTCCCTTCTCCTGCTGTACTTATAGGGTGCTGACATCATCAGTGTTTAGTAAGGGGAATGTGCATCCTGTAGTGTGTTTTCCCAGTTGCCAAAAGGGACATTTCCCTCTCACACACACAAACCCCACTCACCCACACACACGGAGCATTTTCAGGATTCGAACCCCTACTTAACTATATTATGACACTTGAGGGAGCCACATTAGCAGAGCGCACTATCCGAATTACTGGGCATCTGTTCTGCACCTGTAGTATTTCTAGGGTGCTGACATCTTTATTTCTACAGAGGTATGTAGATGTAGTACTACCTGTCAGGTGGGGGATAGCATATATATGCATTTGCAGCCACCTTCATCAGGGTCAGATATGCACATCGCACTGGCAGGTTATGTCCTATACCATGCTTTGGGACCACAGGACCTGTAACACACAACACAACCAGTCCAGAACACCACACCCACATCCAGGACACACACTTAGCTTCCCTGGGAACAGTGCCAGGATATGCAGGTATTCACATACACCATTCCAGTTGTTAACATCAGGTACAGGCATATTGTGTGTGAGAACCACTCAGGCCTCTACCACTTTACCCTACAGCCACTACAATTTGTGGGTCCATGTGCTATGGCAGAACCACACACCACAGCCACATGGGTGAATACATATTGCACCTGTCCATCTGCAATGTGGGTACTCACTGTTCCACACCAGAGGTAGACCACCATTGTTGATATCTGACCATACCCACCTTTCCCTGGACATCCATATCTCATCTCCACCCCCAGGCAAGGTTGTCACTGCACACAAACTGTGTTTAGCACAAGCAGACTCTACACTTGTGTAGACTGGGGTGGATGACTTCAGAGGACCCATGCTGGAGGACTATACTGGCCACTCAGCATAATCCTTGACAATTGCATCCTATGAGCATGTGTACAGTTTGCACTGGTCATGCTATCCCACATATACCCATGACTGCTCCACAACAAGACACCTGTCAGCTGTACACCGGCCATATATGCGCCGTTTAACAGACAGAGTGACCTAATACATTGCAGAGCTGTAGCCCACAGAGGGAGGACATCTGTGGACAGTTCCAGCACGGCACTTCATTCACACATACTCATTACAACACAGTGTTGACAGTGGAATCGTCCAGAGAATGCAGATAGGGCTTCCCTCAGTCTGTTATTGACGGCCACCTACTGTCAGAGATCCTCAGCAACCCTCTCACAGCACACACCGACAACATGGCTGTGGCTTAGCACATTAAATCCCTGAGATCTCCACGGTGCCCCTGCTTGACAGAGGCACAGCTCACTAGCCTCACATGTTGCCTTCTGTGACCTACTTTACAGTGGCACGGTAGCCTACTATCCTGGAGATGCAGATGCCAAGCACACTCTGGCTGAGCTGTCATTCCCTGGGGCAAGAAGCCTAGTATTGACCTCTACACCCATATGTTCAATTGTCGGATGCACAATATTTGTTGTGCTGTTCTACTGTTTGCAGGTCATTATTGCCATGGCATTCCCTGTTCCTATGACCAACTTGTGTATCTGGGGCAGATGTTTGCATATGACGGAGATCCACTATATCACTTATGTCTCTGAGGTCATTTACTGTGTGCACTGGGCTGATTGCTGTGTGGTGGTTGGTTCCTGGACTGACACGTACAAATACCAGATATGTGTGGCCAACTGCTACACGGAGATATGGCCTAAGTGTGTGAGCATGCCCAGTTCAGCCTTTCCATGGCATGTTGTCTGACATATGCCTCATTTATCAAAGTGTGCGAGCATGCCCAGTGTGAGCTTTCCATATGTTGCACTCTGAAGTCCACCACATATTTGGGTGTGTGTGACCTTCGACATTACCGCACGTTTATGATTGTGTGTTGGGTGTCATGTTGTGTACTAACTGGCCAACTGCTTCGTGTCTGCCACAACAGGGATTATACTGTGCCTGCAGGAATTGCATGGGATACTTTGCAGACAGTTCTCAACATACTTTCATAATGACCTAACACTGTAGTACCGTGATAGTGTACTGGTTCGGTACTTTCACTGTGGTGGACAGTATCCTGGGCTTTAGTCCTATCACTGCTTGACATCTTCATAGTGAGCACAACAGACTGTGTAGGGGCCAGTTGTGCACATATGACCATGTTGCAATATGTTCAGATATGGACTACCTACACCAGGCTTGTCCAACATTGCTAGTGTATTCCACAACATGGGTGGACATTGGCAAACACTAGCGATGTTTCAGAGGCCATTTCTGATGGTAGTCACAGGGTGTGTTTGTCCTTCGACACACATTGTAACTGGAGTTTGCCATTACATATGTCATGGTTGGTATACTGTGCCTCTGTCTACCTCTGACATAACAGTGATACCCAGGGTAGCCTACCATCTCCCATACACTCATCAGGATGCCTCTTGAGGGGTGTCGATATGTGGCACTCTGGCTGACCTGTACCAGGAGTTTACTGAAGTGTGGGGGTGCCTTCTGTGTTATGAATCATTCTGTACAGCTTGTCCTATGTATGTCAGTGCTGGGGTTCAGGTCTCTCATGTGCATAGCTCACTGCCATTCAGATTGTACAAGGTGCAACATGTTCATTCATTCCAGGTTGGACATGGCTTCATACATCAGGCACAGCTTTCCTGTAGCTGGGAAGGATGGCGGTGTGTGGGGCTGCAGTTTGTTTACTCAGGCAACACATGGCATCTGTTCATGCTCTTTGCTACCCCTGGTGGGGTACTGTTGTGGACTTTACAGTTGATGGAGGTGTCTGCTGCAGTATATCCCACAGGGGCTATTGTAGTCAGTTATGATGCTGATGGAGGATGGCTGCAGAGCCAGAGTGAGTTCCCCTTATCTACATCTGCCAGCCTTCATGTTTGGGTGGGTATATGGTACATGTTTCTGAACACTACAGCCACATGTTTGTCCAGTGCAGGTTATTTATCACCTTTTGTACCCAGGTCTCACATTACATGTTAGGTACCTCATGGGTTAACACCTGTGTGGTAATTTGTGGGCACTTACTGTATATCCACGGTGGTTGTCTATACACAGTTCTGCGATTAGCTTGCTGACATGGCTATGGCTACAGTTGTCTGTTTGTAGGTGGCCCTTTTGTGGGTTGCTTGTGTCAGCTGGGGGTCGGATATGGTGGGCTGTTTGTACTCTTCTGCATACATGCTCAGTCACAGTCCTTCCATGTTGGCCTATACCTATGGGACATGTATACAGAATGGGGGTGGATGGGGCCAAGACCAGGCCTTGTGGGATGCCACTCATATCCGCTTTGTAGTCTGACATCGATGCGGCATGTCTGATCATGTCAGTTCTGTCCTTGGTCTGCTTTGCAACCCCTCTACTGACATAGGGGTGTATATTTAAGCTGGTGAACATATCCATACTGAACATGCACGGTATTGTCTAGAAGCATGTGCACGGTCCAGCTACGCTGTGTGGACCACATAGCCCTCATCAATGACCTTAATGACTGCTTCAAATGGGTCAGACATGTTTAGGGGCCGGTTCTGCAGTTACAACAGCCACAGTGTGTAGGGTCCAGTATCAGTAGGTCCACATTAGCCTTCTGTCTGCGGTACATACTGATCCTTTCCATAGCTGTGCAGAACAAGCTTGTCAGGATCCTGGGGCGGTAGTTTGGAGTATCCATTCAGGCAACACCTTTGTTGTGATGGACCACTGTTGTTGTACACTGCTCTTTGGGTACATATCCTGTGGTAAGGCTGACATTGGCCAGTAGTGTGATTTTGCATTCCATTACTCTTGGGGTCCATGTTGGCCTCAGCACAGGACACCATCACATACCTTTGCTGCTGTGTGTTCTGCTTTGCAGATGATGGCTGTTACCTCAGCATCTGCAATGTCAGGGGACCATCTGCTGGGATAGGTATTTTGCACTCGGGGGGGGGGGTGTTTGCACTGCACCTGACAGGTTGTATGTTAGCAATATGTGTGCATGTTTGGTATGTTGTTTGTAATATCTGTGTGATTCGGAGCATATCTGTGGATGCCCAGCATGGTTCCTACCATCAGTTGGGTAAGCCTTGTGATTATCCTTAGTGTCCTGTACGTTTTATATCTTCACAGGTTTATGGGTTCATAGTAGGCTAGACACCCTAGGCCATTAGTAAGCCTAGCTAGAGTGTGTGTGTCTTTCGCCACCCCTTGCTATGTTCAATTATGGCCATTTATGAGGTTCTTCACTGTGCCTCTGTCTGGTCGTGACACAGTGGGGACCCCCAGTATACATGTACGGTCATCCATCCACTTGGCAATATTCCTGTTGAGGGGTGTCAGTGAGGGGCTCTGCCTACCATGGATTGGGATCCTGTTTCTGGGTGTGGGGAGCCTATGGGTTATGTATCTGTCCCTCCAGCACATCTTATTTCATTATGTGTTGAGGTTGACATCTGTGACTCTCACAGCTCCAATGGCTTTGATTTCCTGTGGTGTAGCATGTCCATTACTCCTGTGTTGGACATGGCCTTGTACAACAGACATACAATGCTTCTGTGTAGGCAGTGTGTGACTGCAGTCAGCTGGGGTGTCTACAGCCAGGCAGCATATGACATATATTTCACACCCTTTATCCTGTTGGTGGGGTAACTATGAGGTCTTCCGAACCGCTGCAGGTGTCACGTACGGTACATCCCATATGAGTCATTATACTAGATCATGGGTCTGATAAGGGAACAGTACAGCGGAACAGTGACCTCTGTTGATGTTGATGTGAATCCTTTCATGATACGGTGTCCAGTATCAACAGTCTTCATAGCCACATTGGCATTGTGGCTGTCACATGACAGATTAATGTCGACCTGTGTCCCTAGGTCCCTGATGACTCCTTGCATACATAATGGTTTGACACCTATGTGGTACTTTGTGTACCTTGTCTGGTATTTGGTGGGACATTCATACTGTCCAGTGTCTTCGGATGTCTGGGTGGGGTTCTTGTGTGTGAGAGTGTGGTCTGTCACATGCAACAGATTGTACAGCAGTTTTGACTACAGTTATGTGCACATGGGTGGTGTCCGCTGCTTTGTGCATTGTCAGTTGCCTGGCTATATGGGTGTCTGTGCTGCATATGGATACTCCCCCTCCTTTGATGTCTTGGTGCAGGTGTTGAGGCCATAACACATGGTATGTGGTATAACCTAGTAGTGCTGGTGTGCTATCACTAGGCCTGCAGCAGGCTTCTGTCACTGGACAGGCATCAATGTTCTCCATAATGGGAAGTGCCTCAGGGGCATGCATATTGCAGTTTACACATCTGGCATTGGTCAGCATTACCCTTATGTTTCCTACCACTTATGTTTTCTAGGGTGGTGGGTAGTCTTTTGGCCTTGCCTACATACGGCTCTATGGAGGCGGCAAAGGCCTTATCCAGTATCCAGACGCACACGGGTAACAGCTGACAGCCATCCCTGTAACAGCAGCATGGCTTGTCATGCTTGACATCTCAAGCAGATACACATTACACCCTCTTGGACTGACAGCTGTAACTGTGCCAGCTGTTAAACATGAGCATTCTGTGTTTGTACTGTGGCATCATTCATGGTGAGGGTTGGATGCTGCACACAGCCAGTGTCATCCCGCCCTGGGGTACATACTCAGAGGGACCATCCATGTCACATTTGATGTTGACCAGGGAGGTACATCTCAGGTAATTCACACCAGCATGGACATTGAGTGCATCATATTTCTGCTTGCTTTGGGGTGACCTGCGTACTTGTGTTAAATGGCATTTTGTGGCAGCCTACAAGTGGCTTACTCTACCCTTTCCCTTGTTCAGTCTGGTGAGTGGGACAGCTGTGTGTCTGCCTATACAGGCACCAATTACGACTGTATCAGGCATGTTGTTTCTCCTTCGGGCCTGTGACTGTTTGGCACACCAGCTTTGCTTACTATTCGTTGCATGTGCTATGTTTGAAGGTTGTGGTTGCTTGTGATCTACTTTGGAGGCTTCTGTTGGTGTGGTGTGTTTGTAATTAAGGCCTCCGGGAATATTTGTCTGTGTTTATGTGTTTGGTTTACAGTTGTGGTAGGTCTATGTGGGACTGGGTTTGTGGTGTATGTGGTTACCCTCTCCTCCTGACTAGTGTTGACAGTACTGAGTTGTTGGAGCTCAACCTCTGGTTTGGATACATGGATGCATCTATCACATATGTTTGTATTTATTGGGGGGTGTTGTGGTTGTCTGTGTACTTGGTACTGGCGTCACATTGCCTCTGGATTCACAGATTATACTTGTTGTGGCTGGACTTAGTGGATTGTATGTGTGGACATATGTTGTTGCCATACTACTGGTCAGTTATTACTTCCCTTTTTATGTTTGCTCTATCATGTGGTAACTTCCTCATTCTCTTGCATGGTTTGGTCATGGCTGGAGGCCAGCATGACAGATGCCTGCGTGTATGGCATTGTGTGTTGTTGTTATTTGTGATTGCATACTCCAAGCATTCCTGGCTGTGTTCATGGAATGCCTGTATAACATGTTCTGTGGTGTGTCCCATATTCTGCACTTGCACAGGGCCTTTTGTGGATTCAACATCGGTTTTGAGGGCTGCAACCTATACTTTACACATGTTTTTCACTGTGGTATTCTGGCCAGGGACTGGGGTCAGGATGTGTATATCCAGTGTGATTACTCTATGGTCTGGTCTTACCAGTGAGGGGTACACTTCTCATCTTGCCATCCAGTACACATGTTGCTGATTATCACATCCAGTATGCTTACCCCTCTTGTGGGAGTAGTACATTGTTCCTGGGCATTTTGGTTTATGGAATCTGGGTAATTTTCTCCTACTATGTTGGTGCTAGTACAATGCTAGTCTGGGTATTTTCAGTCGAGCAATATAATGTGGTTTGGGGGGCTTGATATATTCATGTATTCCGACATAGGCCAGGTGCTGTTCCTGGTATTAGGACAGTGGTCTGCAGCAGGCTATATACTGTGAGGCAGTTTTAGCCATTGGTATTTGACCATGGATATTCCATGCTGCTTCTTGTTGTGGTACCAACATGGGGGTGTGGTTATCCTTGCCATTTCTTGCTAGTCACCCTCCTTTTGTAGCTTGTTCCATGTTTTGCGGCTGTACAGCACAGTATGAGGTGTGACCTGGTAGTGTTAGGGTGCTGATGTGAGCCTTGCCCAGTTCTCTATTACAGGACTGGTATCTACATTCTCTTTACTGTGTGCATTTACACTGCACACATCTTGCTGTTTATACATCTGTCATGGGGTAGTATTACATCTAGGTTCCTATCCCTTATAGAACCTATGAAGTTGGGTTTGTGTTTTGAGACTTACCTATTCAGGGCATGCTGTGGGTACTGACAGCCTTTGCCAGTATCCATGGGGCATGGCATGATAGGTGCACGCCACCCCTAGCAGGTGGTGCATCATGTCAAACTCCACATATCTTCCCAGCCTGTAACACATTGGCTCCCCTTTGAATGACTGCATTACTTCAGCCAATTATTGTACTTGATCTTCTTGTCTTCATAGTGTGGCATCAGGATTGGTGAGGGTGAGATGTTAGGCAGGGTCTTCATGTTTGCTTATACTAGATGGTGTTACATTGCTTAACACATGGCAATCATGCCTCAGGTGGTGCTGCAGGGCTGCCTCTGTCGGATGCACATACTACACTCTCTGTACATGTTTGAGAGCAGGTTGTGTCATGTTAGGCATCCCTGTTACTATATGAGTGAGTCAGAGAGGGGTATCATTCCCAGGGTTCCTACTGAGCCAGTGTATGTGCTATGCGTTGCCTCTTTGCCAAGGCCAGGGCATACTGGGCACGCCTCCTTCTGCCTACTGGGGCAGGCTCAGGTTGTTCCTCCTCCGAGTCACGCTCTGCCTGTGATGGCCTTGGCAATGGTGGGGGGCTGTTTGGCCCAGCCCTATGCTGGTCCTGCTGCAGCTGTTTTCGCAAGATCATATTATGTAGCATAGCACATACCATGACAATTTGGGTACATGTAGTTGGTGTGTACTGCAAGGCTCCACCAGATGTGTCCAGACACCGGAACCGTGACTTGAGCAGCCCAAACACACGCTCTATTAAATTACGTGTTTGTGCGTGTGCCTCATTATGGCGTTCCTGTTCAGGTGTGTGTGCATTTCTGATGGGTGTCATCAGCCACGGCTCCAGTGCATAACCTGCATCCCCCACTAGGTGTCCGTGTTGGATGTCCCCATTGGCAAATGTCTGGTACAGCTGCGTCAAATGCCAGATGTGGGAATCATGATAACTCCCAGGGCAGCCAGCACACACATTCATTATTATGCCCTGGGCATCACACACGACCTGGCAGTTGATGGAGGGGAAGCCCTTGTGGTTAATGTAGGCCCTACCCTGCTCACCGGCTGGTGCTTTGATGCGTATGTGCGTGCAGTCTATTGCACCCAGTACCTCAGAGTATTCCGCTATTTGCTGGAAGAGACGCATATTGCTGGCCAATACCTCACGGGCATTGGGGAAATATACATGATCACCAACATGTGCTGACATGGCATCCAGGAACTGGTGTAGTACCCTGGAGGCTGATGCCTGTGATATCCCCATCATATCGCCAGTTGGTCTCTGGAAGGTACCTGTTGCTAGTATTCTTAGGCCAACACATACCTTGGTTTCCACTGGGATGGGTTCCCCTCTGTTGGTTCTGTGTGTGAGGCGTGGCCTGCACAGCTCAACAATTTGCTGCAGGAGCTCTCTGTCCACTCTATAGCTCTACTATCTCCAGCTCATGTAACCCGTGGTAGGTGACCCTGGGCCTGTACACTCTTTTCCGTCTCCTCACTGTGGGTTGTCTGGCACCATCTGCATTGTCACCACCCTCAGCAAGTCGCCTATGTCTCATTATGACAGCTATGGCAGCCCCTAACATTTCTGCTCTGAGTGAAGCTTTTTCAGTTTTCACTTCTATTAGCTTACTCCTGTCTTGCAGTGTCTCTTAATGGAAACATCCTGCACTACTGTTTGCAGAGTTTTAAGTGCTGGGCTGGGCTACTATTCTGCCTGTGTAATTGCCTGCTTCTAATTGTTTTCACCTGATAGCTTCAGCAGTTATCCCCGCTAGCTTCCTATTAATTCTGTTGCTTCCTTTTTCCTCTCTGTTTCCTCAGGGGGGAGCAACGTGCATACTATCTGAAACACGCTCACAGTGGCTTACACGCATGCACACGTGCTTACACGGTTCAGAATCTACTTATTCGGGTTTAAACGCGTGTACACCCGTGCAAACACTGTTACACGTCTGCCAACAGCCTCCAACATACTCAGCCTGCCTTACACGCCAAGCACACCCGCAAACAGTGTTAAACATCTCCCAACACACTCCCACATGCTCACACTGCCTTACACGCGTGCACACTGTGCTACTCATGCTTCATGGTGTGCACACGTGCACATGCACGGCCAGCAAGAAACTTTGGTGTAGGTAACAGTGTACACCTTCCATTTCTTGACTTTCCATGACTTATCTAGTGGCACACCTCTTTCCATGATCTGTGCCTGTCATCTGTCATGTTACACTGGCCTCCAATGAACTGCATTTCTTTCTACCATTCCCCCCTGTGATGTCACCTATCTCCTACTCTATTCCTCCCCTTTTGTATCTCTTACACTACTCAGACTGTGCTCATTTGGTATGTGACTGTGAGATTCAGTATCCGAACCCTCATTTACATGAGATTGCCTACTAATGCTTAGTTACATGTCTTAGACTCAGCTTCCCCCCTTAGCAACCACTACACGGTGGCCATGTTGGTTTTGGTCTGCTGGTCCCCTGCATTGTCATTCCATGTATTGCATGAAACCCACATTTGTGGGTTTATAACCTTCTTTTTTATGGTTTTATACAGCGCAGCCCGCTTGTGCGGGCTGCGCTTGGGTTTAAACATCGCCCGAAAAAAAAAATATGGTTTTATCATTTTGCCATCGGGTTGTATTGCCAATGGCCACATATTTGGCCATTGGCATGCTGCCTGAGTCATATGCAACCTTTTTTGGAGCTGACATCGCTCCGTTGTGGAATTTGCAGAAATGTACTCAGTTGTCAGCTGAGTACATTTCTGCAGCTAAAACGTCTCCTACACGGACTGGTTTCTGCTTCATGGATCGCTAATATACCTCATTTGCATACCTTTCGGATGCAAGTGAGGTATTTAGCATGTCCACGCCAAGTCCGTGTAAGAGACGTTTTAGCTGGTCTCTTACACGGAGCTTAGGGCTGTTCCTGGATCGCGAGGCTTGCATGGAGTGTTGCACGTCTCTTACACTTCGTGCAAGCCTTCGTGAATCCTGCCCATTATATTATATATAATCAAATGTGAAATTCATCCAATTTCAGCAAAGATATTTTCAATGAAACACTAAAAAAATTTAACTGGAATGTACTTAGAACAATGCCACTAATTACTGCTGTAGAACACTTTAATCATGTATTCTTACAGACCTTAAATAATCTAGCACCATTTCGTAATAAAAGAGTAAAGTCGAAGCCTGCACCATGGCTGACAAAAGAAACAAAAAAGTCATGATAAAAAGGGATAAAACTTGGAAAAACTGGCATAAAAATAGAACTCAAAATGCCCTCCAGCAATTTAGACATCTTAGAAACCTTGCAAAACTCCAAGTCAGACAGGATAAGCAAACATACTATGCCAACCTACAAGGCAAACATATAAACAACCAATTATTTTTGGTCATCACTAAATAAACTACTTCACACCATCAAAACCACTAGGCCCTCTCCAAAAACAGACAATATGACAGACTCTATCCCCACACAGTCTAATTCCTGCTTTATGCAATTAATATTATCTCTCTCTTAGACACTAACACATCTGCCCCTCTCACTCTAGCCCTGTCCAATCAAAACACCTGCAACTCTTCAATTTTAGTCCAGTGCCTATCTCACTAGTAAGGAAGTTGCTCCTTAAACTAAGAACTACTTCTGTAGCTGTAGACCAACTACAATCAGACTACCTAAAAATGGCTGCATAAGTCATAGCCTTCCCTGTGTCCATACTAATTAATAGGTCCATAGCAGAAAGATATGTCCTGTCACTGTGGATAAAACTCTACATCATACCACTGCAGAAAGGTGGTGCATCTACAGAGTTTAATAACTACACAGCAATAGTGATTCTGTCCCCCTCACCAAAATATTAGAGAAATGTATCCACGTGCAGCTGATGCAATACCTATCTTCAAATAACCTGCTCTCAGAAACAGAACATGGCTTTAGGCCCCAGCACAGCACCACTACTGCTCCACTAAATTTTACCCATATAAGAAACTGACATAGAAACGATAGTCTACTTGCTTCCACCATGTTCTTAAACTTGTCAAAGGCATTTGATACCATCTCACACCAGCAACTGCTCGTTTGACTCTCCTCAATAGGACTTTCGCAATACTCCTTGTTGTGATTCCTTAGTTACCTATCTGGAAGGTAACAAGCCATTAAATGGCAACAAACCTACTCATCCTTTCAACCAGTTACTACAGGTGTCCCTCGGGGGGTCTATCCTGAGTCCACTACTATTTAATATATTTATTAATGACCTCCACACCTCCACTCACCTTGCTAGTTTAATTCAGTATGCAGATAACTCAACATTAATATGTGTGGCCTCAACAATAAATAAGCTCCAAGACATTATCCAAAAATCTTTCTCCTCTGTAGAAACCTGGCTCAAAGAATCAAACCTCTTACTCAACCTGAAGAAAACCAAGTTAATGCTTTTCACCTCAAACAGTTGTCAAAATCAAAAGCAATCTTTTACCATATAGTCAACAAATAATACTGTCATTAAAACTATAACTCATAGTAAAATTCTAGGTGTTATAATAGATGACAGTCATATCATACACTGCACATCATTAAATGTGCACACTAGAAACTAGGTTCCCTTTATAGGATCAATGGATTCCTTACAGATACTGCAAGAAATACTCTAGCCATCACCTTCTTACTGCCAACTCCCTTATACATTGCTCCTATCCTAACAAACATAAACAATGCTCAAAGAAAGAAACTTGCTTCTTGCTACAATAAAATAGCTAAATTTCCCACCAGTCTCTCTCATAGGAACCACCATTATCTTAGCTTAAAGCAATTAAACTGGCTTGAACTGCACAACTGTCTAACTTATTCACAACTGACTACAGCACACAAACTCATTCATCATCCAGAAAAATGGCCTACACTACAAAACTTATTACTGCCGTACTGTCCAGCAAGAGACCTCTGTTCTAGTAACAAATTCTTATTACTTACAAATAAGTCAAATAATGTTGCAGGAGACTTGCTCTACTCCCAATGCATTGCTAAACTCAACAATAGTCATAGACCCCAAATCACAAGAATACAACTGCCTGTTCAGGACTGAAACCAGACTAGCTCTGTGTTACTATGACAAGACACAGAAATATTCACTTTCAAGTGAACAGAACTAATTCATGATCAGTCATGTAAAAGTAAGCTCTAAAAACCTGTTCAGAATTAGAAGGCTGTCTGTAGTGTGTAATATAAATGTTCTCAGAACATGTGAGGAAGTGATTTTCTCTACAGAATCTTTCAGTTTTTTCATTAGATTTTAGAATAACTTATTACTTCATTTTCATTTTTAAGTACTTTTGAAGAGTTAGAAATAATTCCCCTTATCTCAGACTTACTTGATGTTACTGGTGCTTTAATTTTGAATGCTTTCGACCAGATGAAAGTGATACAGATGATATGCAAGTACAAGAAACAACATCACAACAGTCAGGAACTTTGTTAAACTCCAAAATTATTTTCAAAGCTGCATCCTATTTGGGAAGAAAAGATTTAGATGACAAATTGTTAAATTCATGTCACCGAGATGAAGGAATTAAACCTTCTTCTAGCTAGCCTGTTAGACTGTAGTGGAAATAGATCTGACTTAGAAAAGCAGCATATGGGAAAGCCCTATGAATAAGCTGAGGGACACTTGTGATTTAACACTTTGTTTGTGTTTGTGTCTTTCGGCTTTTCCCGGTTAGGGGTCGCCACAGCGGAACTCCGGTCTGCTAATGATTGGTAGTGGATTTTTATGTACTGGATTACCAGCCCTGACGCACAACCTTCAACGAAGGCACGCCCCATTCACGTATGCCTCCACACAGAAGATACTCTAGCTGAGAATTGAACGGGTCAACGTCTTGTTATAAGGCGACAATGCTACCGCAGCACCACCAACTTGTGATTTAACACTAAGGCCCCAAAATGCATCACTAGCAATCATTTAGCTAAACTCCAACTCCTTTATTGGACAACTCTTACGGTCACCTAAAGTAAAAATGTAGAGGTACATAAAAATAAACAAATGTTGCCACTTCTTCTGAAACTGGACCAGATGAAGGCATGAACGGTCAACAGAGACAACTCTGCAGTTCAGAACAGTAGAAATAGCAGATTTAGGATGTTTTGGAATTTAAATGTAACCAGGTACTCTGTTCCAGCGGTCAAGGGAAGCAGCATGTTCAGTGGGTAAAAGCTGACTGCTTTGATTTCTGGTCATTAATGCTGTATATTTGTCATGGCCATACCCACATCTAAGGAATATACATTAGCGGATATCTACTGTGAGAAGGAAAAGTTATTTCACTGCATTTATTTGCTCCCCTTTAACTCAGATAAAATCAGCAGTGAGTTGTCCATATGTCTCATTTGTAAAGGCACCTTTTCTATGTCCAGCCTTTGCATATCTTTGGACATTGGCTGAGTTTTAAACCAGTCATGTTTTGTAATTGTCACTGCTGTTGCTGCTGAGGTGACTGGGGCATGTATTACATCATGGGTATGTTTAATATGTGGACTACCTTAGCAGCAGTAAGCATTAATTTTACCAATTTCTCCCTGGTATCTCTGTTTAATAAAGTAAATAGATCATCTTATGCTATTGAACTGGGTTATATGAGTAAGGTACTTCAGGGATTCTGCTGCAAGCTTTGATGAAGACTATACAATTTCTTCAGACCTCTATACATTATGGCAGACCTTTTTTCATAACTTGTTAGATTTAAGGTTATGATAGCTAACGCTGCCTTTAAATTATTGATTAGAGTATGCCTGTTCACATAAGCTTTTTTCTAACCTATCAGCTTTCATTAGGATAGGTGTCTGTAAATCAGGGTTCTTAATACTTGCATTGCACCAGGACACTTTTCTATCTTTTAAAATGGATGGTCGATAATTTACTCATCCTGAACCCTAAAAAAAAACAAACTCCTGCTATTCCTCCCACGTTCGATCTCTCACCTAAAATCTACCTTTCTTATCACATCCTCCAATAACACCACCATACAACCTGACTCCCACACAAAGCTCATAGGTGCCATTATTGATGATGAACTTAAATTTAACCTACACATCCTTCAAAGTATAAAAAAACTCACTAAAAACAGGGTATGCTCGACCGAAACCGTAGACTCCTGACCTCTAATGCTAGACTGTCCCTGGATCAGGCTCTTCTTCTCCCCTGCCTTCTCTATGCCACCCCAAGTCTAACTAATATTCAGTCCACTACCCTGGCCGAACTCCAATAAACCTACCACAAAATAGCAAGATTCATCACAAATTCCCTACATAACCCACACCACTGCCTTGCACTCAACTCACTACAATGGCTAGACCTCCCTCAACAATTGCTTCTATCTCAGTTACAAATTATTCACTCTATACTTTATAAACCATCCTTCAGCCCTGCTCTCTTCCCCCTTAATATCCATCTATACTCCAACTCGCACACTCTGTACTTCAAATCAACAACTCCTTGACTTCTACCAACCCAAAAAAACTATCAGTAAACTACTATATAAATCCACTCTAACCCAAGCCTGGAATAAGCTGCCATCCCACTTACGCTCCATTACATACACTATAAAATTTAAGAAAGAACTCAGACTACACTATATAAGGACCAAAACTTGGACTTGTCATGACCTTACCAAACTCCATTACTCTTCTTTATTCCACAATCTCATACAACTGCTCAGCTTAGTTTTTTCCCACATATTTTACACTAGCATCATATTACACCTCCAGATATCCCTACCACCTCATTCATGCACTCTCATCTCTCACAGCTCATAATGTCTACTATTCCTAAAATATTACTACTTATTATACACCTTACCCTACCACATATGTAAATAAATATATATATATATATATATATATATATATATATATATATAGATACTGAAGTATAGTACTTTTTTGTGTTACTGATCTTACCCAATTATGCCTTGTAACTCATTAGAGTGAATTGTTTTGAATTGTACTGCTAAAATTAATTGTTTTTGAATTGTAAACTAAACTGTTATGTATACTTTAATTGTCTGTAACTGGAGCTTTTCTCCACGGGTCTTCACTGAAAAAGGGTCCCTGGCCCAGCTGGACTAACCCGATTAACAAATGTCAATAAAAAAAAATAAATAAATAGTGAAGTCCTGAAGTTATTATTTATTTTTTTTAATTTGTTCTCCAGGAAAGTTCATCTGGGTAAGAAACCCCTTTTCATCAGAGTTCTGTGGAGAAAAGCTCTATGAGGGAAAATAATTATGTAAGTAAAACTGCAATTGTCAGACTACAAGATGACCAAAAACTCATAAATATCAGCTTATTGTTAAAATACAAAGTGATCAAAACACATAAATAACAGATTACAATATTTATAGTATATGTAGTTATGTGGTAGATTACAGAATACTGATTTTAAGAGTGCTGTGATATTAACAGATTAGAAGCAAGTTTAGGATATTGATAGCAACTTAAAAAACAGGAGTTGTAATTTAAACAATAAAGAGTGTGTGTTTGTGTGTGTGTGTGTGTGTGTGGGGGGTGAATTATACAGACTAGTATATTGGAGACAGGAAAATGGGAAAAGGATGGATTGTGGGCAGGTGTACTGAGTTAAAAAGAAAAATGTAAAAAATCATTAGATGGAAGACAGAGAGCCTACAGGACAGAATTTGTTCCAGTAGTCTTTGGGTGGGGGGTGGGGGGGTCTGTGAGGGGGAAAAGATGTGGCTGATGTTTGATTGTGAAAGGTAGTATCAGTTAATATAGTGGAATAGATCAGAGAGAGAGAAATGTACCAGTAGCTAAATGTTAGGATGGGGAAATGCTAGTCAGGAGTCTTTCACGTGGAATTTTTGCTTACATGTGGGATTATGGGTCTATATTGTAAAGTCGAACGCTTACCTTATCGAATCCCTAAATGACGACCCGTCCTTATCGAACCATGAAAACATCTAATGTCCAGAAGAGCAAAACCGGAAACGTTGAATCATCATGGTTGGTCTTCTGCAGTATAGCTCCGTAAGGTAAGTGTGCGATAGTTATGGACCTTAGGGTTAAGGTAAGTGCATAGATGGTAATGTATGTTAGATTTAGTGCAGGGTTTTGTTAAGTGTATGTGTGTGGATTATTTAGCTTGTTTGGGTTTAACTTTTTAAGGTAAGTGTGTGATAGTTATGGACCTTAGGGTTAGGGTGTGAGTTAAGTTAAGGGCACACATGGTGGTATATGTAAGATTTAGTGTAGGGTTAGAAGTAGGGTTTAGTTTAGGGTTAGAAGTAGGGTTTTGGTTAGTGTATGTATGTGGTTTATTTAGTTTGTGTAGGTAGTATGTAGCGGGCGGTGGGGTGGGACAAGTATGATAGTTCGACGTTTTGAATTTTGCGGTTTAGAGCGTTCGGTGTTTATGTGGTTCGATGAGGACAGGTCGATGTTTAGGGATTCGATAAGATAAGCATTCGAGTTTATAATATAGACCCGGGATTACAAGGTTCATCAGTCGATAAAAAGTCAGAATATATTTTCTTAAAGAAATTTGCTACTCCTCACCCACAGTATTCCTTGTACAGATGTATGGGTTCTCCAAACATTTTATTTTCAGTGGGAGATATGAAGAAATACTCCCTTATCAAAGTAAGTCTTCATTTGCAAGGGAGATTCAACTTCTTCCATTAGTCTTCTTCTCCTCTGTTGAAAATGCTGGTTAAGAGTATTCTCCTTTTTTGAAAATTCAGTTGGTGGAAGATACCATGGTGGATAGAAGAGTGGCTTGGAAATTTTCCAAGGTCCTGTGATGGCCTGGAATTCACTGAACTGGCTGGTGATGGGGATAATTGGTATTTCTGCTTGACTTCTTTCTGCACAACTCAACAATATTAATGTAAAATATGTATAGTAGGAATGGAATAGAGCTGGTGATTGCACAGAACCATATATCAGTGATGGTCTCATTCATGAATGTACGGGTGATGGAGATAACACCACTTTAATGGCAGTATGTTCTGAGATTATCTTTCTATACAATGTGCTCACTGGGATTCTTCTGCTGAAGCCACTCTAAATGTGAGACTCTTTTAGAGATTACCTTTTTCAGTACCTAAACAGGTGATGGGGACTTTGATTTTTTCCTTTCTACTGATGATGAAGGGCTTCATTTTCTCTGTATATGGAGATCTCAGAGGTACAGTACTGTTTAAACAAAAAGTGGATGCAGCATTTTTTAGTTTGCATCTATCATTTTTGCACTTCCTTTTTATCACTTTTAATTTATGTTCCATGCATTTAACTGACATTGTGGAAGGGCCTATTTCTAGATCCCTGCTCCTCTGACTTAACTTCTTTTTCTGTAACTTCTGTCACAACAATGCCTTTAAAGCTTTCAACTTTCTTCTTCTGGTGCTTTACTAAATCCAGAATTATGAACCTGGGCAACATATATAAACAAAGCAATCTTTTGGTGCAGTTTATCTAAGTTAAGCAAACATGGTAACAGAATCCCCTGGTAAAGTCATTACACAGAACAAACAGAAAATTACACAAAATGAAGTACACACCAATTGTCTCTGAGTAAGAAAGCACTGTGCACTTTTACTTATTTGGAAAACTTGCAAGCATGGGCAATAAGCTTACAGTAATGGAAAATGCAATAATTTCAAATCAACAGAAAGAACTAAAGATGATTCAATAAAGCCTACATGATCTGACATGATAGGGCACCGTTTTGGATTTAGTAAGCAGCTCTACACAACATGTAGGGCTGTGCACAGCTGCGCAAATAAGGTAAAATCAGTGGCATGCAAATTACAGCATAAGTAGCTGAATTGTATGTTAATCAACCAATCCAAGATGGAGGAGCTATTCAATAAGCTATAAAGCAACTGTGTAGACTCAGTGCTAGTTTTTCCTGTGAATTCTAAAACCTATTAGAATACAGCCACGGAAAGGAATATACACAGAGACAATGTTAAGGGCTGCTGTTGCTTAAATCATGTGCAACAGGCTGACATCTGTGCTGCTGCTGCTACTGCTAATAGACCAAGGGCAAAAAGGAGAAGAATGTTCAGACCCTGGTTAACTTACCACAACCTACATGATGCGGAAATTGTAGAACACTGCAGGGTGGATAGAGACACACTACAGGAACTTTGCAACCTCTGTCATCCTCAACTCAGAGCAAGGGCAAACTGAGGGGAACCCATCCAAGTTGAGACAAAGATACATATAGCACTTAGAATCTTAGCTACAGGTACCTTTCAGAGACCAACAGGGGACATGCTGGGGAGTCACAGGCATCAGCATCCAGGATCCTCCACCACTTCTTGAATGCATGCTCCAACCATACTAGTGACCACATATATTTTTCCCATACTCCTGAGGATAGGGCCAGAAAAATGCAGGAGTTCTACCCTGTAGCACACTACCTTGAAGTATTAGGTGCCACAGATTGCACACATGTAGAAATTAAGGTACTACCCGGGGACCAGGGAAAGCTCTACATTAATAGAAAGGAGTTTCACTCTATTAACTGTCCAGTTGTGTATAATGCCAAGGGAATCATCTTGAATGTATGTTTACTGGCAACCCTGGCAGTTACCATGACTCACATATCTGGACACACCTCCCAAATGTATCAGATATTCACTAGGGGGGAATATATTCCACAGGGTCATTTACTGAAAGATGCAGGTTATGCACTGGAACTGAGGCTGATGACACCCATCAAAAATATACATACGCCAACTGAAGAATGCCATAATGAGGCACTTACTCAAGCTAGAAGTATCATAGAGCATGCATTTGCACTGCCGAATTCACAGTTCCAGTGCGTAGATACATCTGGGGAAGCCCTGCAGTACAATCCATGGACATGTACTGAACTATTCACAGTATGTGCCATGCTACACAACATCATTCTGAGAAAACAACTTCAGCAGGATCAACAATGGGCAGGAGCACACATGCCACCACCAATGCCAAAGGCACCACAGTCACATGCAGGTGAGGAGTCAGGGCCCGGGGAAGCAGCAGCTGTTGTGGGTGTAGGCAGATGTAGGCTTGCCCAATATGCCCTCATATTGGCTAAGAGACAGCTTAGCACCCTCACTCACCACATAAGGGCCGAAAACCTTCCTCCTAAACACATACATATAGTAAAATTGATGTCAGGCAACTCTCACAACTTTTACCTCTCCATGTAAAGGCTGTGTACTGCTTGTATTAGATAGAGTCAACCCTGAACTGTAACTGTTGCAACTGCTGGATTTACAAGGTAAGTGTTGAACCTGGAGTGTACTGTGTAATAATATGAATGACTAGCAATATCCTTGTATTTTGTTACTTGGTAGTATAAGCAAGTAAAAGGTGGGAGATTTGTACAGAAATGACATGTGACAGCAGAGACTTATATGACTTAAGTAGTAGGCCTCAGGCATCAAACATTCACAGAGTCATACCTCTCAAAAGTAGTGATGGTCACTGCATGCCCGCAGTTTAGCACCATACATTTGTACTGGAAAATCATTAAAGAGAGAAGTTAGAAAATAATGACACACATTGCAGTTTGAGACTTCACAACCCTCACAAGATCATTCATAATAAAGTTGGAAAATGTTGTTGTAATCAACTGTCTAACTTTCTAAGTCCAATATAAGTCAAAGGTACAATTACCAAATTAACATCACAAATTCAGATATACTAAGCACTAAGTCAGCTATGCACCCTGAGCATCAGATACAGAGCTTATGTATCCGTGAATCCAAAAGATACAAAACAGGGATATGGCACAGTTATCATCACTTGCACAGGGTGTTGGGAGATAGGACGCCTAGGCTGACACAAAAGTTCAGTGAGTGTGTGTGAGTAAGAAAGAAAAGGGGCAGACATTTGGATAAAGCAACAAATGAAGACAACATGAGTTTTAAGCTGCACAGCTGAACCATGTAACTATTTTCTGCATGTGTCTGTAGGGGTTCTCCAGGTGAAATTGGTGTGTGAGTGCCTGCATGAACACAGCCAAGCTTTGTGCTTGCTCTACATCTTGGTATGTTGGATAGGTGTGAGTCATGCATGGCAGAGGTGGCAGTCCATTGTTGTTGTCCTGGACCACGAGAATTGCCTTTGCCAGGAGTTTGCACCGGCATGTCCATGATCACGATCAGATGCACTGCTGCTACCTGAACATGACTGATGTCTGCTGGATGTGCTCTCCCTCATGAGTATGCCTAGGACCATGACCCCATGGCCTGCCACATCTGAGTGTGGATAGCTCACCCACTGATGGAGCAGTGGAAGTACTGCCAGTATGGGAGAGTGGTCGGGCACAGCCATGTTGGCTAACATCAGATGATGTGTCTGACCTCCACCCACGAGGATGCTGTCCCCCCTTCCAGCAGATGTTCCATCACAAACATCACTCATTCCAACGTGTCATTCATCCAATCCATTGAATCAGCAAAACAATGGAGGCAGTCATGCATGTCAGCCTGTGTCACATCTACAACCCTATGCATTTATCTGGAGCATCTATGGGAACATGCCTGAGCCTTCATGATGGTCCTAAACATGCATTGAGTGGCACAGGAAGAGATACTGGATCAAGTGGAGAATGGACAGCAGGCCTCCTCCAAGCACCCCTAACTACCTTCCTGTGTGGCACCTTGCCCACACTTCAGCTATGGCCAGAGTCAACAGGCACTAAAGCCACAGTAACAACACTTCCTAATCAATTGTCTCATCCTCCACCTGTCCAATATCTATGGGCTCACTGGAATGGGTAGGTGCAGGCCTACTGGCTTTGTCCAATGAAATGTTGGGAATGGATAAATGTCAACCTCAGTGTTAGATTCAACCTTAGCAACCCCCTGACTATGCCTCTGTTTGGCCACTATCATAATCAGAGTCTGCTGATACTCTGACATGAGGTGGTAGAAGTCCCACACTTCCACTGTCAGGATCACCTGTGATAATAAGCCGGAAACACAGGAATAATTAATACCTACACTACTATTGTCCAATATATGCTAACAAAATAACAGTGCTGCCACTATTAGACAGTACAGCAATACACACAACATTCCTACCATCAACATCACACACTAAAATGTTTCTTTGAATTGCTTACCAGTGCTGACATAAAAATGTTTAGCTTTCCATACGCAGATGATGGTATCCTCTGTATGCAAGATGGTCCTGGAAGAAGTTAAACAAACTTTAAGGACATTATCATTACAATTAACAGTAACACAGGAGCTAATACTTTTTCCCCTTTATATGTCCATTAACTATACTTTCAACAAGAACTTGATGACAACTCCAACTTAAACCCATGTGTAATCCATCAGAATGTGTTGTTAACTGTAGCAATCTTCAACCCCCCCCAAAAAAAAATTATTGTGAAACAGAACTAACCTATTGATTTAAATTGTTTTACTATACAACAGTATTTAACTATTGAGATACAAAAGCCTACCTGGAAGCTCCTTCCGGACATGCTTGCTATTCCTAAAACAGCAGCACCAATGTCAATGACATGCTGCTCTACACTTTCCTGGGAGCTGTCTGGATCCCTAACAGTGGACAAGAACTTCTTTTGCTGTTAGTGGTGGTTCTGTAGCAGGCCTCCCCTCGGTACTTATCCAGTCATGGCCCACTGCAGCTGCTCTCCTCCATGATGATGAGATCATGTCAGTGGCCCTATTATTTCTTTGGCAAGGAAGACCTGCGATTTCTATAAAGTTTCTGGAAACATTAAAGGAGAGACATGTCAAGGGGCAGGAGGCAGACCAGAGACGTGAAACAGAACAGATGATGGAATAACGGACCAGTAACCAGGAGCGGAAAGAAGAGTTTGAAGGACTGTAAATGAACTCCATCATGAATTTGTCAAGTGTAATGCTGTCAATGTTGTGGCTGCATTAACGGACTTAAGGCTGTTTGTTACCAATGTCATTTTAAAGTTTATCTTCAAGAACTCTTTACCAGTGCAGTTACAGGTATGTAAGAGATCCAGTTTATTTATTCCTGCCAATTGCCCTGTATTAAATGCATTCAGTGAAATGTGTCAGAAGGATATTCGTAAATAATTTGCACAGAGGGAGAAAAAAGTATATAATTTGTCTGCCACTGAATATGAGGCTCTGAAAAGGTTAGAAAACAACAATGATATTATTATTAAACTAGCGGACAAGCGGGGTGTAGTGCTCATATTTGATAAACATGTCTATAATGAGTGTATGTTTGAATTTTTTAATGGAAATAGTACTTTTGTTGAAATGACTAAGATGAATATATCTAAAAATATAAGCAAGATTAATATGTGTATATATGAGTTACAGATAAATAATGACATAGATACTGAATTGTTTACTTTTTTCTCAGTACCCTGTCCTATTACCCCTGTTCTCTATGGTTTGCTGAAAATTCATAAAGATCTTCTCCATTCGCCTATGTGGCCTATTGTGTCTGGTTCTAGATGGGCCACTGAGCCCATCTCTATCTGTTTACAAATTGTTTTAAGTAAATATCTGAAAAGTAAGAAGTTATATTAAATATACAAACATTTTTTACAACAATTATATTTTTGGTATGGTGAACACAAGAGATGTGATTTTATGTTTGTCACCCTTGACATTAAATCATTATTTACAGTGATACCCATTGAATATGGGTTAGAAGCAGTGCAGAATTTTTAAGTAAAAACACAGGCAAGGCTGCTAGAGAAGTTACAGGCCAATAATGTATTAATAAAAATTATTGTGTTTATTTACAGAAAAATAGGGTAGCCATGGGCACCCCAATGGCCAACACATATGCCAATATTGTAATATCTCAGTGGGAAGAATAATTTGTTTATAAGACTTCACATATGTTTGGGGGTAAAGTCTTGTTTTTCAAATGTTTTGTGGATGACATGTTTCTCATATGGGGTGGAATTGATGAGGAATTGTATATTTTTGTAGATTACATAAATTCGACAACTGATTTTTTGGAATTTACAATGCAGTTTTCTGATGATAACATTAGTTATTTAGATGTATGCTTAACTAAGCATGGTGATAATATTCCTACTTCTATTAATAAAAAATAGATGCACACTAACCACTATGTTCATATAAATAGTATGCGTGCAGGACATACTTTCAAATCTGCGGTGAAAGGGCAAATGTTAAGGCCCAGTCAGCTGAACACAGAAGAAGAAAAGTTTTATTCTGAGTTGAATATAATGACCACAGAGTTCAAACAATGTGGATATAATAGTGGGATGTTACAAGAAATAATAGAGGAGGTTGTAAGTAAGATAGGGAGGCAAAACCTCATTTCTCTGAGTGCTACTGGGGACCTAATGACAGTAATAAGAATGATAAGAATATGAGTAGATGCATGCGGTATGTTACCACATATAGTAGAATATCAAGAGGCATTAAGAATACAATTATGAGTAATTGGGGGATGCTCAAAACCATGCCTGAAGTCTTATAATAGGCGATAAATCATTGTTCTCATATCGGACATGTCCTAATCTTAGATAAAGATTACGTTATAAATATTTTGCTGGACAGAGACTTGAAATAAGTAAGAAGCATGGAATATTTCCTTGCTACAATTGTAAATGTTGTGATGATATTGAAACTAGTAATGAATTTATTCATCCAAGTACAGGTAGAAAATATTTGTTTAAATGTTTTGTACCCGTAATACGACTGCAATTATATATCTGCATGTTGTGTGGTATGCATGGCTTTCTACATAGGAAAATGTACAAGGAGACTGAAAGATAGGATTATTGAGCACAAATCCGAGCCATGTAGACAAGTAAATAGAAATGTTTTAGGTATGCACATGAGAGAAAAGGGGGATAACCACAAGTTTAGTTTTAGAGTAATTTATATAAAATATAAAGGTAAAAGAAGTGGTGATTTAAATAATGACTTGGAAGTATGTGAATATTCATGGATAACTCTTTTGGAAGCAGACCGTTTACCAAGTCTAAATGTAGCGGTTAGTGTGAAACCTATCTTAAAGAAGAGACAAATTTTTTAAAGTGAGATTTTTAGTTAAATTATTAATGTGTATTTATAACTACACATATATGAGTTGTTTTTATATTTAGAATATATAATAATTTTTATAAGGTCTTGTACAAGAAAATGTATTTTATATTTTTATCTTTAATTACTTAATTGGACTGAGTCATCTGATTTGGGTCAAGTATTTAAATGAGTGTTTTAAAATTTTGTGTCACACACTGAAGAAGGGTTATTACTGGAAGCTTTGTGACTTTGTTATTTTTACCAGAATGAAATATGTGATACTTATCCTGCTTTTTGCTTGACCCTACATTTCCAGATTTTGGATTTTTACTTTTGTCTTTGAAACTGCTGTTATCCTATCTGGTTTACTTGAGTGCTGGTCTTGTGACTTGTACTTTCTAGTACAGGGTATGCAACTTTTTTTTTTTTTACTGTTGTGACAGTGAAGTTTATAGCAATGAACTGAAAAATAGACAAGTGTTATTTCAACATTCTTGTGGCAACAGGTGTAAGTGTATGACAGCCATACACATGGTCCTGGGTTCTTATGCAGGATATTCTACCCACTTTTACTGTTGTTCCGCTTCCCATTATATTCACTCTCACTTATAACACTTTAGATAGTGGAGCTGACATGAATTATATGTATTAAAGATGAGACACCATTATTGTGTTTTCAGATGTATGACTGAGGGCATACTGTCTATTGTATATCTATAAGTATAATTCTGCTATCTGGATTTGCATGGTCTTCACAATTACCTAAGACACATACACAACTGGATTTATATTCAATACCTTTGTCAGGTCACACACATACATATGTAATAGCTAAAGCTGTCACCTGTGTTTATGTATGATTCTTGACTATGTCTGAGCAGCACTTCTCTGTGGCAAAGGTGGAAAATCAACACTATGGAGAAAAAAGTTTTGTCCTTTATGCCTAGGTTTGAATCCCACAGTATAAAAATCAATTTTCTCAGTGTATAAAGGCAAAAACAAATGTGTCAGGTCATTACATTTATGCCCCTAGTGCATGTCTGCAAACCTACTCACATAACAGTTACCTTCCAATTTCCAACATATATTTCCAGGCTACATCAGTGGGCGGCCACGGTGGTGCAGTGGTTAGCATTGCTGCCTCACAGCAAGAGGTTCTCCGGTTCGATCCTCGGCTGGGGTGCCTGCTGTGCGGAGTCTGCATGTCCTCCCTGTGGTCGCGTGGGTTTCCTCCGGGTGCTCTGGTTTCCTCCCACATCCCAAAGACATGCTGCAGGTGGATTGGACACTCTAAATTGGCCCTAGGTGTGCGTGTGAGTGTGCCTTCTGTGGAAGGTTGGGCACCAGGCTGGCAACTCGACACCGTAAAACTCCACTGCCATTCAATGTGCGGACAAGGTGATCCGCTGTGGCGACCCCTAACCGGGAAAAAGCCAGAAGAAGAAGAAGAAGATTTCCAGGCTACATCAGTAGACACCCCTCAAACTAAGGTCAAGTGTCAGATTCGCCTTCCAATTTCAGTTATTTAATTCCTCCCTGCTTGGCGCTGCTGTGCTCTGCTTAACATCACACAATCATGGTTGGCATCATTGTTTAGGTTTGCATACTACCAGTAAACGCAATAACTGGAATTGGCAGGAAAGCAACAGTTTCCATTGCTCTAGTTTGGCTGGTAGACATGGCTGGTGTTGAAGAGGAAGATGCCATACTTAGGGCACAGAGGTGAGGTGTCCAGGAGTCCAGGATATTTATTGGACTCCAGATAAAGCACCACAGCCAAAGACTTCTACAGGGGGGCTATTCTGGCTCCCAGTATAAGTCTGAGGCGTGGAAAAGTTTGACCCATGCTGTATCCATTGCCACTGGTATCCCACACACTGAACAGCAATGTAGCCATCATTTCAACGACCTAAGCAGGAGAAAAAAGGATACTATCAACCATTGGTTGCATGAGTTTGAGACTGCAGACATCCCACAGCTGTGTAAGTGTGACATTAAGAGAGTTATTGTAAGAATTAGAGAGCTAAATATTGGCAAGACTGGTATGCATAATGCTCTTCTGTTCATTTCTGTTCTTTCCCTAGCTCCCAATGAACATGAGTTCAATCGGCAAGCTCATGTTGCTCGACTGGAGAGACTGAGGGAAGCAAGTGGCATGTATGCAACAGAAGAGTAGTGTTATTGTAGCTTTAAAAGTTAAAGATAGCTTTTTTGGTCTTCTATACAGTTGTATCAAATTGAGCATGCATATCCCAACTGTAAAAGGAAGTATGCATACATTAGTCTGTAGCACAAACCAATTGTAAGGGTCCAGTATTAGACTATAGTCAGAGGCTGTGGGTTCAAATATTATGATTCTCAACTATACAATAGTGTTATTTCTTCAATAATATTTACATTAAATTAAAAACACAATACCAGTGGCACAAATACCCTGCTGTAAATTGTAATCTGTATAATTGGAACATGCATATGTGCAATATCTGCACATTTTAAGGATTACGTTCAGCAATTGGTAGTATAGTGTATATTTATTAAAATGTATTCTTAAATGTAATACTTCAGATAAAAGAGTTGTATAATTGTGTTAATGCATTGTACGTCACATATGATGGTACTAATTTTATCTGTTTTTTTTTCTCTCACCCCAACCATTACCTCTCTTTTTTTATTTTCTATTATGTGTCTTTAAAATGTCTCCATGTCATCCATGTGTACCACATTACTGCACGCTACACATCACAGCAAGGTAAGCCAGCTCCACTGAATCACAGCCCCCACTCTAACGGCTCCAGTACCGATGCCCAGCACATCTGGGAGCCAACAAGGCAGCACTGCCTCTGCTGCCCCCTGCAATACCTGTACCCTCAGGTTGTACTGCCCTGGAAGCTAGTGCAGTGCTACCTTCTGGGAGCAGTGGCAGAGGTGGTGATTTCACCACCCACAGGGAGATGCCAGGGATGGTGCGTAGGGTCATGCACTGCACCACTGGTGTACACCTATGCCAGATGGTGAGGCTGCTCTCTCTCATGGTCCATAAGAGGAGAAGATGTCAAGAACTCCACTCACCAGCCAAGTAAGGGGAGAGTGATGACCATCCAGTGGGTGTGGACTTGATTCTCACTGTCTCCAAGCTTGACGTCCATGAGCCTGCATTGTCTGCTCCCTCACCTCCAATCATGGTGTCCCCAACCTTTTGTGTCCATCACCATCCCTGTCTCTTGTCTTTTTGTCTTGGTTTTCTTTGCTTCCTCACCTACCCAACCTACCTGACCCAGACATACCTACGTCCCTTACCCAGCAGTCCTGTCTTACTGAATTAAAAAAAATGGGCACCTGTTCCACTCATCCAATATATAGCTCTCTAATTCATACATGTGCCTTCTTGACAGACTTAATTTGGTACAAGTGTGTATATAACATCATTACATTGTTGTCACCCCTCTCTCTGGAGGTGACTGTCCAAATTCAGATAAAATTCTACACATATGATCAGTTTTTACTGTTGATGAAATGAATACCTATGGT
Source organism: Protopterus annectens (assembly GCF_019279795.1). NCBI lineage: Eukaryota > Metazoa > Chordata > Ceratodontiformes > Protopteridae > Protopterus > Protopterus annectens. The sequence goes on along the minus strand of NC_056746.1, from coordinate 446,327,708 downwards.
TCTTTTCTACTTCCCTCTTGCACATTCCTGTATTGCTTTCCCTTTGTTCTTCCCCCTGCTTGCTCCCTATTTCACCACTTTGTTATCCATTTTAATACCTATAATCTGGTCAAAAAAATAGAATCGCATACAACACATATAAGTAGCAGAAAAAGCAATGGATCCCTTCAAATTTTGGTCTCATTGTGCAGAGTTTTGCAACGTGCAGCAATGCCAAGCGAAATTCAGTGGTGGTACAATGCTGTGGTTATTTCCATACAATCTCGCTTAACCCCGCTATGCTATGCCAACACATATCACTGATTATTTAAAAGCATTTAAAAGTCTTACATACACCGGAATTTGAGCCCAGTATCATCTGGGCTCAAAAAGAAATGTGTCAATCTATTTCCACCTGCTGCAACAGAGCCGATTAAGCAGCAGGTGTGTTTCATAGACTCTATACTAACTCTCAGACTTTAGCAATGTGGCTTGCATTTGTGTACTGCTTAACTATGAGCAAACAGGGAAAGTAATAGAAATGTGTACCTCGCATGTGCAAACACTTTGCCAACTGTCGAGCAAACCATCTGCTCGATGCACTATGGAAAAGTAAATATTATTATGTATTATGGCTCTATACTGTCCATTTCTTGTCTATGACATGAAATTGCATGTGGAAACATAAACTGAAGGCCCTATCTAATAATATGTCACATATGTACAATACAGCCATGTGTTGCCTCTCCCCAAACACTGCAAACCTGAGGTCTCAGTGCTTTTTTCACACAAATATCACCTACACTACAGAAATTATTATCAAATGTTGTGTGATATGCAATGTACGTCAATCGGTTAACATGCAGAACTAGAACTTTGACCCATAAGCCTAAAAAGCCTTATCAGCGAGGCTAGGGAAGGGATCAGCATAGACCTTATACACAGGGACATAGGTGACCTTCAACACACTTGACCTGATCTGTTTTGGTTTTGTCAAGGGTACATCTTGCTTATTAAACCTAGTGGGCTTCTTTGATAATGACCCCAAAGACCTTGATGAGGGATAACAGGACATACTGCTATGTTGATTTATCCAAGGCCTTTGACACCATCCCCCATTCAAGTATCATAAAGAAACTCTTCCACCTGGGGATAAATACACACATTACTAGATGGATAGCCAACTGTCTGAGAGAACGCACACTGTCAAATTTGGGGACTGCACCTCCACCCCTAGACATGGATCTATGCTAGGTCTTCAACTGTCTCTGAAGTCCAGGCAAAGGTAGATGGCCTGTGGTTTACCAAGTTTGCAGATGACTGTGAAATGGATGCAGTCATATAGAGTCCCCCAACTATATTAACGTATTACAGAAGAAGCTGACACAGACAAATGATTGGTGACAAACTCATAGACTGAACCTTAGAGCAAAAATGCCTCATTGTCCCCTTTGGCAATGAAGTGCCCCTGCTAATTATGATATACATAGCACCCCTCTAAGCTCAAACACATGTTGTGAGACTTGGGAACACATGTTGATAGCAATCTACACTTCAATCACTATGTGTCCATAGTGGTGAGACACACATTCTACATTGTGCACATCATAAATAAGGCCATCACATCCAAGACAAAGACATTCCTAGGGAAAAAAATTGCTGTTCCAAAACACATACACACAACACAAGCACACCAAACAAACAGCAATCCACACACATACACCTAAACTCTTACACCTAACTCTACACTAAACTATACATACACCACTAACTATCCACTTACCTTAACCCAAACCCTAACCCTAAGGTCCATCACTATCGCACAGTCACCTCACCCACGCCCTAACCCTAACTCACCTAACCCACATGTCCACACAATTGCACACTTACCTGAAACCGACTCGTAACTTTCCACCAGAGCGCTGAAAATACCGAAGCAACAGAAACGGACAACCAAATTCTTTCCCTAGGAAAGAATTCGGTTTCCTGTTACTTTGATATTTTCAGCGTTCCCTGAACGTGGGTCGATATTAGAACACTTGACATTTGAAATGTTCGGTGTTGTAATATAGACCCTAAAGATGACCTTGTATCATCACAAAGTCAAGCATGCACTGCTTTTTCACTGATTTCTAACCATTTAGAAGCTGTAATCCTTGAATACTACAGACAGGCTGGTCTATTCATGTTTCATTGCCAGCTTATAAATACTTCAGCAGAATACAGCAGTTGCCCTTGTGACTTTGAAAAACAACCATAAAGGATATCAGAAGACTGCAGCACCTGCTAGTAAGACTTCCTTCAGAAATGCCAACTTTGGAATCAGTTCGCTACTCTCTGGGGGGTGACATTTCCGATTCCAAGGGATGCAAGATATGTGCAATCATTTACAAGAAAGGCTGCAGCTGAAAAAAAAAATTGTCCTCTTTCAAATTACTACTGTGACAATGCTTCTCATGACAACATTTCAACAGTACGTAATGTATGTATGTGTTCAAACAGAATGTGACAACTGTTCACTTGTAATGCTTCTTATGAAAGCGTGAACTGGTTACATTTCTTTCTGTCAATATTCTAGGCTTATAAAACCTCTTGGTTTATTTGCAATAATGCCACCAGTTCATCGTGTCACTCAGGTCTTGCATTTCAGTAAGTCTTGCATATGAAGAATTTGTCATTGTTTAACCTGCTGCCTGCAGCTGTCAGTTTACTGTCTGTCATTGCCTGGTTTTACCATTAAGTAAAAGAAAATGGAAAGGCTTATGATTGCAATAATGAAGCACGTGGCATGGAAATGCAGTATCCTCCAGCAGTGAATGACTAAAACACAATTGAATGAAGTTATCTGGTGTGGAGACATTAAAAAGAAGCTACAGTCTAATCTATCTATGTAGTTCTTTTAACAATAAACATTTCTCAGTCCTGTATTAATGAGTAAATACCGGCAAAACACAGCAGCGCCAGCAGCATGAAGATGTGGTAGGGGTTTAACGGAACAGTACCCTTAGATATTATTTTTGTGGCATAAACACTACTGTCTGATGGTGCAGAAACCCCATCAAAGTGTTACACCAAATGCATGTGTGATACCTGTTCTGGTGATGAACACAGTACATACATAGCTTTTTGACAACATTAATGGCATGGGTAACATTTGTGCCAGTGCGGATTGTGCTCTATACATATATATATATATACACACCAGTCTACTAATCTATATTGATCATAATGTCACATACAGGTATAGCAGTGTCCCTCCTAACACCTCCAGCAGATGTTACATTGTCAGGACTGTGTGCATGATTACCCTCATAGAGTGCAGACATGTCATAATAGTTGTACAAGTGTGTTTGTGCAGAACCCTCTCTGATCACTCTAAATCACATATGTTATGTCAGAGATGTGGGATTACTGCTAGTATTATTCTGATATTGTCTATGATTCTGTGTGCTTCTTCTAATGTTGTCCACGAGCCTTTACCTGTGTCCCACTTGCTGGAGACCTCTGCTGAGATTACACTCATATTCAGGCAAGTTAGTTTACGCAACTTCACAAAATGCATCCTACCCCAGTTGTATATAACATTCCTGACAGATGTTCTCTGCATTGTTCATGTAAGGATGCTTATCTCACACAGAGATCCTCCTCTTTGCTATGTCACCTTGTGTGATAGTCACATAATACAAATTTTCACTGTGCAGACCCCATGGTAACATATTGATATGTGATTAGTGTTGCTGCTACAACTGTCTTCCATTGACATGCCATATCTGCTATACATTAGGTTGTTTCACCTGTCCTCTTTCCCTGTGTTCATTCCTACAATTCTTATGTGTGCCCCTATTCTATACACACACTTTCACTGAGTTTTTATTTTACATGGCGATCCATGTACCCTTACAGGTCATTTGCACAACTTCAGTACAGAATGCCAGGAATGGGATATCACAATAATCTGCACTGTAGATACACTGCCCTGTACTGTGTTTGGACCATATATTAAACAATCATACCTCTCGACTGGCCATATCTTTTGGTGTGTTCCTTATCAACTTTGTTGATTTCTGCCATATTAATGGGATGATCTCAGGACTGATGTGACTCAATATTACATAAATTTGAATTTCAGACTTCAAATCCTTCAGAACATGTATCTTAACACAGCCTCCTGGTTATTCAAGCACATTTCTGAAGAGCAGATATGTCAAATATGTCCCTATTTCTGGGTCAGTGTCCCCCCATTATGTTGGCCTTTGTCCAGATGTCTTGCCCTAAGAGATTGAGAGCTATCTGTTAAGCCCTTGTGATCATTGTGGGATTCTGTGGAAAACAGTGGACCTTCAGTGGTCTGATTTAACTATATGCTACAATGACACAATGTCTGGGCATCTCTTTTGGAACTTTAAGCTAAACAAAACAGCTTATTGCCCGAATTACCACAGTAAGTCATGAACACAAGTTCAAGGAAGACAGTTAACTGTGATATACATTTTGTCAGACTATAAATGTTGGGTGTGTGCGTCAGAGGAATTGAGTCTTATCTACTTCCTGGGTGTCTCTGATTTAACTAAATTATGAATTCACTGGTGGAATTGGGCGGCCACGGTGGTGCAGTGGTTAGCATTGCCGCCTCACAGCAAGAGGTTCTCCGGTTCGATCCTCGGCTGGGGTGCCTTCTGTGCGGAGTCTGCATGTCCTCCCTGTGGTTGCATGGTGCTCCAGTTTCCCACATCCCAAAGACATGCTGCAGGTGGATTGGACATTCTAAATTCTAGGTCCTAGGTGTGGGAGTGTGTTCCTGTGAAAAGGTTGGGCGCTGGCTGGCAAACTCGACACCGTAAAACTCCACTGCCATTCAATGTGCGGACAAGGTGATCCGCTGTGGCGACCCCTAACCGGGAAAAAGCCGAAAGAAGAAGAAGAAGATGAATTCACTGGTGGAATTGGCTATGAAAGGATGATAGTGAGTAATCAGTGCCAGGTACCTAGCCCAAGAGACCAACAGATCATGTGACACCTGGTAGACCTCTAGGAGGCAGTAGTAAGTACTAGGAATGGCAGAGATGGTATTAGACCTGTTAAGAAGTGCTTAATGCTCCAGCTGTATTACAGGTATGTGAAAGCACAGACTATGGAATCACAACAAAATGCCATGACTGAAGTTCCCAGTCATCAATTACCCAAATCTACAGCACACATGTACAGAATTGCAGCATCATAAAACTCCAAGTGGAGCTCAAAGACAAGCTCAGAATATCACAGATAGGCAGTATGCTTCTGCAAGGAAGCAGCCCCCTATATCCTCTAACATGGGACAGCTGAGCCCCAAACAACTCATGCGAAAGTTACAAAAATGGCCAACAACCTTAATGGAATGGAAAAAGCAGTTATTTCAAATTAACAAAAAGAAATAAAGATTATATCCATTAGTACTACATTTATAGATGTCTCATACTGACACAATCTTCACTTAGTGCAAGACAGGATTTACTGTCTTGTAACATAGATTAGTGTAGTACTTATTTCATATGAATACAGGCATTCTGCTAATCTATGAAGTCTCAGTACCTTATTGTGAATAATTAGATCAAGGGGCTGTGGAGGGTGCAGTCAGCTGGCTTCTCCTGCATAAATCCTGAAACCAGATCCTGAGACTTTGCTTTGATATCCTTGTTTGGCTATATCACTGTTTTAATATTTATGTTTTAAAGGGGTGTGTTGATACAGCACATCTTTACTGGCCAGTTTCTTGCTCCAGTGGACTGTGCTTTTAAATTGAAAGATTGTTTTCATTGGAGAATGTCTTTTTGAATTGTTTATATATATGCAAGTGGTTTGTGTAACTTTTTATATGGTCTGAAGAAGCGGGTTTGTTTTCCGCAAAAGTGCTTACCTGTTTTTTTACTGAAGTTTATTAAAGTTTTAAGCCATGGTGTCCAGAGCTCTAGTTTTTATTTTACATTTTACTGTTTGGTGGTGTGCTGGCCTTTATCTGACTACCTGACTTTGTTTGTTTGGAGTGTTTGTTTTGGTGCAGCACTCAGGACATAGCAGACGGTTTCAATTTAGAACTAGGCTATAACCCTGGAAGTAGTGTACAAGCAGGTACAGATCGGTTACAAAGGATGTTATTGATTGATTCTAACCCACTGTTGAATGCAATTACTGAGGATAGCCCAGGCAAAGATTCAGCTGTTGATAATGCCTCTCAGGCTGCTTTTAACATGCAATGCAAAGAGCTGTAGGTTCATAGGTAGGTACTAGGCTATCGGCCCTGGGGCCTATACAAGCCCAGTCAAAAAGTTACCCTGGCTTTTGCCACCCAAGAAAATTATTTTCCTGTGCCACTGTCGAGCAGAGCCACAGAAGTGATCCCCGGGGTGAATTTCCTATTTCCCATCCAGTCATCAATATTTTTCTTGAAGAGTGCTAATGAGGATCTTTGTTTGATATAGATAGGTAGTTTATTCCAGAGTATGGGAAATCTCTGGGACAGGAATCTATCCCTCCGGCATGTTCTGTTTAATGTGGTGACAAGGTTTAGGTCCCTAGAGCGTATAGCTCGGAAGGATTGGGATTTCTTTAAGTGGAGTATGTCCAACAGCTCTGGGTTTGACATAGCTTTGTATGTTAGGCAGAGATCACCTCTGAGTAGGCGATATGTCACGGAGTAAAGCTGGAGTTTTTTAGACGGTCTGCATAGGGCATCTGTTTGAGGCCGGTAATCATTTTGAGGTATTTTTGTGGCCTTTCTAGTTGTTGTAGATGTTTTCTGAGGTACATACCGAAAGGGGCATTGTACAACAATGACCTCTTTTTTTCTGGATGAGAAACCTTTTGTGATGAGGTGTGCCACGTAGAAGGATTTCCTGACTACTGTGGCGATGTGATTATCAAAGGAGAGACTACTGTTCACCTGTATCCCAAGGTCTCTTATCACACTTTTGGTGTTAAGTAGACTACCGCCTATGTTGTAGTTCATGGGTTCAGAGTTTTTACCAAAGGGGATGACAATGCACTTTTTGGCATTGAGCTTGAGGACATGGCTTTGACACCAGGCAACTGTCTCAGTGAGGCCCTTTTGTAGGATGTCCATATCGTTAGGAGTTTCGATTATGGCTCTTAGTTTGCAGTCATCTGCGAACTTCGTTAGCCTGTATGTCAGAGAAGTAGATACCAAACAGGACAGGACCCAGGACTGAACCCTGTGGTACTCCACTTGTCACTAGTCTGAATTTGGATTTGAAGTCTGCTACTTTCACAGTGTGGGTTCTGTTAGTGAGCCAGTTGGCAACCCATCTTGTGACATAGGGATTTATACCTAATTTAGTGAGTTTATCTATAATTCCAGAGTGGGGGATGGTGTTGAAAGCCTTGGCAAGATCTAGATAGGCTGTGTGAACCACCTTACCCTTGTCTACAGCTTTGGTGACTGCTTCAAAGAAGTCTATCAGGTTTAGGAGACATGATCTGCCTTTTACAAACCTGAACTGGGTAGGATCCAGAGTTTGGAGATTACCAATGTCTTTGTTTATAAGTTCCATGATGATATGTTCCATGGCCTTGCAGACCAGGCTCGTCAGACTAATGGGGCGGTAGTTCCCGGGGTCTGTTCCGTGGTGGCTCCCCCCTTGTGGAGTGGGATAACCGTTGCTGTGCGCCATTCAGCAGGCACAAAGCCTGAGGTGAGGCTATGATTGAACATGGTACTTAGGTGGGGTGCCAGTTTGTTCTGTAGTTCGTGTAGAACACAGCCTGGGATGTTTTCTGGTCCCATGGATGCTGTGTTCTTGGCTTTGGAGAGTGTGTTTTTTTACCTGTGCAGCCGTGATTACAGGAACTTTGCATTCTGCTGGTATAGAGATGGGCTCTTTAGGGGGTGAGAGGGGGGTAAAGTTAGCACTGAACCTATCTGCCAGAATGTTGGCAATATTAGTTGGGTCTGTATATTTAGTGCCATTGTGCTGTAACTCAGAGCAGATCTGAGTGTTGCCATTGAGATTCTTGACGTAGCTATAGAATGCTTTGTGGTTGTCTTTAGAATCAGTGGCGATTTTGTTTTCTTAACTAGCTTTGGAGGATTTTATCAGGGATCACAGCTTCTTACTGAGGCTGACCAGGGAACTCCTCCACTCGTGGGATTTTACTCTCTTTCGCAAGAGTTTCTTCCTTCTGTTGTATAGTTTGTTTATGGCAGGGGACCACCAGATTGGCTTCCTTTTTTTGGAGGATAGCATCTTGTTCTGTTTGGGATAGCAGGATCCATACACTCATGTAAGTGCTTATAAAGTGCAATTGTGTAGGATTCAGTAGTTGTAACTGTATTGTCCATCTGCATGGGTGTCATGAAGTTCACCACTTCTGTCTTAAGAAGCATGAAGTTGGCTTTGGAGAAATGTTTTACCATGGTTTCCTTAATGGGGGGTGGAGGCAGGATGTGGATAGCTAGGGTAATTAGCTTATGGTCGGAGTGGACCAATGAGGCATTGACTTCAGGTGTGGAGCACCGGTCACTCATATTGGTAATAACTAGATCCAGGATATTGTTGCCCCTGGTGGGGGTGTGGATAAGTTGATCCAGGGCATTGGAGTTTATGAATTCCAGAAAGCATCGAGTGAAAGAGTTGGTACATGAGTAGTTTTCCCAGTTAATGGTGGGGTAGTTGAAATTGCCCATTATTAGGGTGTTTGGTTGAAGCCTAATATTTTCCAGTATATCAAGAAAAGAGGAGTGGGAATCCTGGAGCATGGTGGGTGATCTGTAGCAAGCTACAATTTGGACTGCAGTTTTGCCCAGAGTTAGTTGCACTTGGATAACCTCGGCTTCATTATGCTGAGCAACTAGCCTGGAGGTGTGGATATCCTTAATGAATATGGACACACCTCTGCCTTTGGTGTTCCAGTCCAGGTTACATGGCCGAAAAGTGTGGTATGAGTTATAACCTGGTAGTGCAGGGGTACTCTCTGGAGCCTTGAACGAGGTCTCAGTCACTGCACAGATATCGATGTTCTACATTTTAAGGAGTGAGTCAAGTGAGTGCATTTTGAGATTTAGGCTTCTAGCATTGAGTAGCATCACCCTCAGTTTTTGCTTGCCTGTTCTTGTTACGGTGGTGAATTTGTCATTTGATCCTTGCCTAAAAAAGGCACTATAGGGGCGGCAAGAACCTTAGCCAGTATCCAGAATCCAGGGTGACAGGTGCAGGCAATCTCTGGCAAAGCATCGTGGTCTGTCGATCATGTCATCCCAGGCAGACAGATAATGGATCCTTTTAGAATGGCACCAGAAGCTTAGCCAATTGTTGAAGTCAATCATTTTGTCCATGTACTGCGGCATCATTCTGGGTGATAGCAGAATGCTACTCAGGGCTAGGGTGATACCTGCCTGTGCTACAAGATCGGAGAGCTCTTCCATGTCTCTTTTCATGTAGTCCAGGGAGGTATGTCTCAGGTCATTCAGACCAACATGGACAATGACAGAGTCATATTTTGTACTTGTTATGGAGTGACCTGAGTGTGTGGGTTATGTGGCGGATCCTGGCACCCGACAGGCAGCTGACAGTAACCTTCTCCTTGTTTAGCCTGGTGAGTGGGACATCAGAGTGCCTGACTATAGAGTTGCCTATGACTAGTGTGTTGGGTACGTTGTTTTGCCTTATTGGCTGTGGTTGAGTGGCACACTGAGTCTGCGGGCTATGTATCATTTGGGTTGTGTTGGGGATGTGGAATTTGCTTGCATTTCTGCTTTGGAGGTCTCTGTTGCTTGAGCAGATTATTATTGAGAGCCTCCGTGAATGTTTTTGTGTTTCTATGTGTGGATTTTGGTGGTGTTGATTTAGTGAGACTATGTGATGAGTGTGGTGTGGTACAAGTGTTTACCTTCTCCTCTTGACTGTCAAGTTCAGTCTTGATTGGAGAGAGCTTTACCTCCAGTTTAGCTAGATAGGTGCATCTCCCACAGGTTGTAGTGTTGGGTGGTAGGAGGAGAGGGTTGTCTGTGTACATGAGGCAATTTCTACATTGCCCCAAGATGCCCAGATTCATCAGATAGACAGGAGAGAACACTGGGAGCTGACCCTTGGACATTCCTGAATAAAAAACTATTTTCCTCTACATAAGTGAGGAAAGTGAGAACAAGAGCTGTTTTTCTCTAAGCAAGTGAGGAAAGTAAGTACCAAAACTGTTTTCCTCTAGGTAATGAGGAAGGTTGAGTGATGTAGTAATTAGTAGGTTATTTAGTGCTTACAAGTTCTGAACAAGTGCTGATCACGAATAAGCAAATTCAAGTGCTAAAAGTAAGAATCTGTATCTGGACTAAACTAGTTACAGGAAAGGGGGAAACAACTGCAAATGGGGCTTTTAAATCAGAAAGTTGAGAGAGATGGAAAAACTGCCCAAACGGCCAATAACCACAATTTCTGGGCCAGAACCATTCCTTATGTGGCAGATAGGTTACCTAGTGCTTACCACTCCCACTGATAAGTTAGAAGGCTTCCCTCCAACACAGAAAGCTTGGGGGGCTCAGAAGTGTACATACAGTCCTGGATAGAGCACATCTGAATTTGGACTACACTAGTTACAGGAAAGGTTTTTTTTTTATATATACAGAAAAGTAGCTAAAACAGCAGTCAAACAATTCAAATGCAGTGCAAGCTAGCACACTTGAGTATGTAGCAATGTTAGACCAAACATTTAAAAAAATGCAATTAAATTAAAAATGACTAAAAACAATGCAGAAGGAGTCTATTAGGTAGAATGAGGTAAAGAGATGGGACTGGGGGGAGTGTCCCAGATCAAATCTACAATGGGGGCGGGCAACTGCAAAAACCTCCAAATTTAAACAACAACACAAGAATAAGGAGGATGGGTATGGGGAAACCAACACTTTCAGCAGAGATCTGAAAAACTATACAGTGAAGCAAAAATAACAGTGTACAACTCTGAAGTCAGCCAGCAATGATATAAAATTAGTCAAACAACAATTACCAGTACACAACTCTGAAGTGCCAGAAAAATATACTCAGCTCTGTATATCTCCATATAGTTTGAAGAGCACTCCTTCAGGACACAGGAAGGCTCTAGCAATGATATGCAGACTGTTTTTATTAAGTGGGTCTAACTTTATGCAGGTAATCCTTGAGATGGTCAGATAACACACAAGATGTAACCAGTTATACCATCTTAAGACACAGAGAAATAGGGGGAGGGGGGAAAAACACCTTCAGCAGAGATCTGAAAAACTATACAGTGAAGCAAAAATAACAGTGCACAACTCTGAAGTCAGCCAGCAATTATATAAAATTAGTCAAACAACAATTACCAGTCCACAACTCTGAAGTGCCAGAAAAATATACTCAGCTCTGTATATCTCCAGATAGTTTGAAGAGCACTCTTTCAGGACACAGGAAGGCTCTAGCAATGATATGCAGACTTTTTTACTAAGAGGGTCTAACTTTATGCAAGTAATCCTTGAGATCGTCAGATAAATTACAGGATGTAACCAGTTATACCAACTTAGGACACAGAGAAATAGGGGGGGGGGACACCATCAGCAGAGATCTGAAAAACTATACAGTGAAGCAAAAATAACAGTGCACAACTCTGAAATCAGCCAGCAATTATATAAAATTAGGCAAACAACAATTACCAGTACACAACTCTGAAGTGCCAGAAAAATATACTCATCTCTGTATATCTCCAGATAGTTTGAAGAACACTCTTCCAGGACACAGGAAGGCTCTAGCAATGATATGCAGGTAATGTTTTTAAATATAAATGTTTGCAATGGCAGAGGCTTCATTTAGAAGCAGCTAGTCACCATTAGGGGATTTCACTGGGCCTACTTGTCTTAAAAATGCCTACTTATGGCACTCAGTACTCCAATTTACTCAAACGCTGGCAGTCATTAAACTTTCAGGTGAGCCTTGATTACTGTATATACGGTTACTCGTTGACTATTTTTTACCTATTGAAACATCATTATTAAAGGAGATTTGGACTCTACAGTCTGATATTGTGAATAAATTCACAATGAGTATTTATAGAACCAGTTTAGATAGTTTATATGAACAAGTAGCTATGTACGAAAAACAGCTGCAAGCCACTAAGATTAAGAAACTTCAATGGGATTTACGAGATTTCAAGAGTGGAAATGTATTCTCTTGGCCCAGGGATAGTCTGGGTCATGGCAATATAGCAACGCTAACATCGCTATTGTACAAACAGAGGAAGCCTCTACTCGAGCACCTATGAATTTGGGCAATATAAATGCCATTAGAAAGTCCTCTCCTGTGACTCCATCTACTTCTGGTTAACTAAGTAATACACTCACTGCCTCTTTTTCACTTCCAGCCCCTTATGGACAGAGACTACAAGAGATTACACTCAAAGAGTCAACAGAGGAAGGGGCATGTGCAGTGGCTCGACCATCCAGAGAGAACACTGGCGATGGTAAATCACAACATGCTACAAAATCAAGTGGATTAGTTTTTAATATTTCTTCCTTTGAGCTGACTGATGAACAGACTTTGGTTTTGACTAAGGCTTGAATTTTATCCCTAGTAGGGTTTCTGACTTGACTGATATACTAATAGACTTGAGATTGTTACATGAAATGCCTCTCTTTCCTTACTGTATCCATAACTGGAAGATGTTGACTTTGATATGTTTAGGAAACCCAGTAGTTTTAATCCTGCGATACATCCTCAATTGTAGGCTTTTATGGTGATTTTAATGTTTTTAGGAAACCCAGTACGTTTAATCCTGTAATGCATCCTCATTTGGAGGCTCTTCTAGGGTTTTGTGAGAATGAGATTCGAGAACATTTAACAGTTGAATACAAACATTCTTATTATAATTTGACTTCAGAGGAACAAAAAGATTTGTTGTCTGAGCTATGTTCAGCTTCCCACCTTGCCATATGTCCATGTGATAAAGGAGGGGGAGTGGTTGTGATGGACAAGGAATTTTATTTAAACAGCATGTTTGAAATGTTGCCGAACAGAGTCACATATTTGCAAATTAACAAGGGTTTTGTTAGAAGTGTTATTGATAGAGTACATTTTTTAGTATATAATTTATTGACAGGCAGCTCTATTTAACAATAATTGTTTGAATATTTTACAGTGGAACATCCTGTGACCTCAATTTTATATGGACTTCCTAAGGTCCACAAAGATGTCCATAAACACCTATGTGTCCGATTCTGTCTAGCAGGGGATGGGTTAAAGATTCACTTTCAATTTTTGTTGAAAAACATTATGGAAATTGCTGGAAAATATTGATATTGTGTTTAACGATACTAAGGATTTTTTGAATGATTTCTACCGATTTCTATCAATCACATCCTAGGGATAATGATGTGTATTTAGTGACACTTGATGTGATGTCTTTGTTCACTGTTATTCCTAATGATTTAGGTGTAGAGAATGTGAGGATATATTTACATAAGTACACTGATTTCACAGTTGGGAAGATAAATTTGATTTGTATTTTTATTTATTTGATTTTAGAAAACAATGTTTTTATATTTCACAATGAGTGTTTTCTCCAAAGAGCTGGCATAGCTATGGGTATGCCTTGTGTTAATAGCTACACCACCCTTGTTTTAGTCCACTGGAGCAAGTCCACATTTTCAACAATAACTCTTATACACAGTATTTTACTTTTTACAGAAGATTTGTGGATGATGTGTTTTTTATATGAACTAGATGACTTGACTGTTTTCTTAATTTACCTTCACAGTACCACGACTTTTCTGAAGTTCAGCCATCATGTTTCTGATAAATCTATAGAATGTTTAGATGTGTATATTAAAATTGATGAAGGTAAAAGGTTTAACACAGGGATTTATAGAAAACCATATAGAAATACTGTTTTACTACATAAAACCAGTATGCATCCCAGTCATGTGACTAGGAATGTCCTTTAGGGCCAGTTTTTAAGAGACATACAAATCTACAATGACAATGTGGAGTTGCAAGTTACTTTGAGTAATGTGAAGAAAGATTTCTTAGAACAGGGATATACTGTAAATGATGTAGACAAAAATCTAGCAGAGGCATGGTCTGTTTGAGATACAGTGGGGAGACCATATTTCTCAGACTCAGTTGAAGAAGTACCTGTGGTGCCTAAACTGAAGAGCAAATGTTCTAATAAGAGTATGATTCTCCTTACTTATTCAAGTAATATTAACATTACTTGTGAGGCTATTTAGAAATATTGGCTACTTTTATTGGTTAATTCGGATCTCAGGAGAGTTTTAGGTGATAAACCCGTTTTCATTTAGAAATAACTTGTCACTGAAGTAACAGTTATGTTATAAGAATTTTGAACATATTCCTTTTGATGCATCAGATAGACGTGGGACATTTTAGTGCAGACTATGTAAGGATTGTCAATATATTTGGAGTTGTACCTCTCTGGTACACTCACAAACTAAGCAAGAAATTAGTTTCAATTTTTATGCAGATTGTAAGAGCAATAATTTAATATATTACACTAAATGCATGATGTGTAAAGCTTTCTATATCGGGAAGACCAATAGAATGTTTAAAGAAAGGATTCTAGAACACATGGGGGCATATGAAATCAGAAGAGTATGAGTGGATTAGCTCAACATGTTATACAGAATGGGAGCAGGCACGGTTTTAAGTTTCTTATATTAGAGTTAGTGTCTGAAAATTTGAAGGGTGGGGACTTTAAGGATATCACTGAAGAGAAAGAAATGAAATGGAAACTTCTTTTGAAAGGAAATGTATTTCCAGGGCTGAATGAACATATGTCTTTGAAGATGGTTCTTAAGTCTTGGCCCCTTAAACATTAATATTTAAATGTCAGAGAGGTGTGTACCTTTTTCATGATACTATTGGTTCTGATAAGTTCTCCATGTCACTGTTTTAATATTCATGTTTTTAAAGGGGTGTGGTGATTACAGCACATCTTTACTGACCAGTTCCTTGATCCAGTGGACTGTGCTTTTAGATTGGAAGATTGTTTTCATGGGAGAATGTCTTTTTGAATTTTTTATATATGTGAGTGGATTGTGTAACTTTTTATATGGTCTGAAAAAGTGGGTTTGTTTTCTGTGAAAGTGCTCACTTTTTTGACTGAAGTTTATTAAAGTTTTAAGCTGTGGTGCCAGGAGCTCCAGTTTTTCTTTTATATATTATAGAGTCTGTTATACAGACTTACCTGTCTGATGTGCCTCGGAACTAAGAACTTGTGCCAGAACTTAAAAAGATTCTAACGGTTAAGAAACAACTTGAGTAACTGACATGCTTAACTAGTGAAACTAATATCAATGGTCCTGAACTGACACATAAATCAGTCCAGTTACTAAGTAATAAAGTGGCTTTATGCAGTTTTTTCATCAGCATGCTAGATACTTCAAAGTATATAACAGATGCAACTGAAAAAAGGATTGAAAGTTACTACCATTTTGGGAGGGAGTGTAAAGCTTGGCAATTAACACAGAGGATTAAGATGGATTGAGCAGATAACAAGCTGCTTCTTGAAGTCTAGGGTCAGATTCCCTCAACATACATTTGCCTATTGTGCAGTTCTAAGCAGGTCACATAAAAACACAGTGCTCTGGGACAGTTGGGAAAATTGTCTAGTTCCTTCAATGGTTTCCTGAACAGCAGGCTTAGTGACTACTTATGAATCTATAGAAAAGGAACATATATGGTAATGAAGAGAAATTAATAAGTCACTGGGAAACAATATCCCTGAACAGCTTATTTTATAAGTAATTGACCCTAAGGTATTAGAGAAATGGTTACCAGGAATTCCTAGCAAAGGTCTCTGTAAAATCAATAACATCATATAAAGCTGTGTCAAGCAAAATGTGTTACTGTAGACAGCTGTCCACTTTTTTAATTTCTCCAAGTCTTTTGGGCTTCTAATAGGGTTCATATTAGAATGACGAAAACACATTTTGTCTAATGCGTTTTCGTTGACACAAATAGGGTGAACAGGCAAAACAGCGAAGTGGCTGTTCAGTGAATTCTTTCCCTGGGAAATAAGTCGCTTGACCGTTTCATTGCTTTGCCTGTTCTGGAGTGTAGTGTGGTCCTTGCACGTTATAGCTCCCGAGCATGATTGTGCAACAGTTACTGACCTTAGGGTTAAGGTGCGGGTTAAGGTAAGTGCATATGTATGAAAGTGTTTACTGTTTTTTTTATTTTGTGTTGGATGTATGGTTGAGTTACATGTGTGTGTGTTTTTAGCTGTTTACTTTTGTTTTGGGGGCTAGGATTAGGGTTAAGGTAAGTGTGTTTGTGTTTGCAACTGTTTATGTAAATGTGTGAGAGTTACTGACCTTAGGGTTAGGGTGCGGGTTAAGGTAAGTGCATATGTTTTAAAATGTTTACTGTTTTTTTTTGTTAGATGTATGGTTGGGTTATGTGCATATGTGTATTTAGTTGTTTACTGTTTTTGGGGGTATAATTAGGGTTAGGGTATGTGTGTATGTGTTTGGAAGTGTTTAATGGTTTTTTTGGGGGGGTTGAAACAGCGATTTGTTTCCCTAGGAAAGAAATTGCTGTTCTGTAGTTTCGGCATTTTCAGTGTTCGCTGAATATGTGTCGATGTAATACCATTCGCTGTTTTCAGCATTCAGTGTTATAATACGAACGCTTCTAATATCATGATGGGAATGGACTCCATTTCTACGATTAAAATTCATGAAATTAATATTGTTTCAATCTTTGATGTTAGCCAGAAGTGCTCTTCACAGCACCCACAATGTGCCCAGTAATGACTCCTTCTGCAATTCGTATGGAGTTGCATGTATTGGTAACATATCTAAGTATGATTGTAAATTATTTTTAGAAGACCCATTTTTCCTACTGCTACTGGAACTGTCTGTGTATCCTTCTTCCACATTGCCCTCATTACTTCCTGCAAACCTTAGTATTTTATGACTTTGTGTCTCTCCGTACATAATACACTGGAGTCACTGGGTGTAGCAATTTCAATGATCAATGCTACTGTTGTCTTCTTTTCATGGACTACTATATCTGGTTTTCTCACATCTATTTTTTGAACTGTTGGTAATGGGTGATCCTGTGTGATATAAATTTCATCATTTTCTATATTGCTTTGTGGCTCATGTTTCCAGTGCTTTTCAACCACTTCAATACCATAATGTTTGCACAATCCCCAGTGCAACAATCTTGCCACATTATTATGCCTTTCAGTATACAGTCCTTCAGCCATTAGAATATCACAACCAGCAACAAGATGTGTGACTGTTTCCAATTTTGTTTTAATAAACCTACATTTGTCTGTTTCTCCCACATGTTCAATAAACTTTGTAAACCAACAAGTATGCAGTCCACTATCTTGGGCCTCCAATATTAACCTTTCGTCTTTTGGTTTGAATTCATCTCTCCTTAACCATTCTTGGGTTTAATCCTGATCAACATGAGGTTGATCCAAGAGTTTTCTATACTTGTAAATATATTTATGCATTTTCCATATATCTTGCCTTCTCATCTTATCCTTCACCTTGTATTCTTTCTTTTGTTTTTTTTGGCACATTCAGTTGCTGACAGATTTTTTTCTACTTCTGGTTTGATATCCATTCCTACTTTATGCTGATATGCTTCTGCTAAACTAAACAGGGAAGTCATCTTAGACTTATTCTCCTCATGTTTCAAAACTGTCACTATTTTTGGGTCTTGTGAAGTTAGCAGATATGTGTGCAGTCCCACGACTGCAGATCTATACATGTAATTCATTTTGAGAAGTTCCATACCTCCTTCAGAACAGGGAATATATAATCTTGCACTGATTTTTATAAATCAGCATGAAGTATCCTTATTTTCCTATGCAACATATCCAACACATTTTGAGGCCTATCAGTCACTCCAAAACTATAAGTTAGGACAGGAAGAACAAATTGGTTTATAGCCAGGACTTTGTTCCTAGATGGCAACACTGTTTTCAGTATTAATTTAAGTCTTCTAAAATATTTCTAAGTTTTATTCATATTTGTTCATGTTTTATTGTCAATCTTTCATCAACTCCCAAATATTTATATACTCCCTCTTGTTTATATCACATTCTTGTCCCAAATTGATGTTTTGTTTGTGCTGCGGCTTCCCTGCTTTAAAAGTTGCTTTTGCACATTTATCAAGATCAAATGACATTCTTATATCATCTGAAAAAGTTTTGACCACTTGCAGTTGTCCTTTCAGTTCCTCATCTGATGAAGTATATAGTTTTAAATCATCTACAAAAAGAAGGTGAGAAGTCTTTGCACTTTGTTATTTTCTGGTAGCCACATTGTAGACATGACCTAATCTGTTAAGACAGCCTAATGGGTCAGGGACAAGAGAAAAGAGCAGTGGTAACAGAGTCACCCTGTAGTATCCTCCTTTGAATTTTTATCCCTGGAATAATAATTTGTTCTTTATCATGGCTTAACTGCAAAGTGGTTTGCAACTGTTTCATGATCGTGGTAATGTAATTGATCAGTGTAGGGTGTATCTTATACATTTTAAGCACTCTTTTATCCATGAATGATGAATTCTGTCCAATGCTTTTATGTAGTCTATCAATACCATACTTAGATTCTTCCGCTTTTTACAGTTCTCCATTATGACTTTATTTAACAACAAATCATCCTTTGTTACATTTGACTTTCTTTTATTAACCTTTTGTTCTATTGCCATGATTGACCCCCGGATTCATGAAGCTTGTGCCAGGCGCAGGCGGCATAACGCCAAATATGTCCACCGAGCGATTCAGGTACGAACCAATCCCACGTGCACTACCGGCGTACGCCAGAGCTACGCAGCCCTCAGCATAGGTATGCAAATCACCCCATGCGCAGTGTCGCACCATGCTAATGAAGGCATACAGTGATTCACGAAGTGGTGCAGGCGTAGCGCAAGCCCATGGAAATGTCAACCAAAAAACACGGTTTACATTTTACCAAACGAAACATCGGAGTTATGGAAGCAGACCACACGCATGTATTACAAAATTAACATATGCCAATGGACAAATACACAGCCAATGGCACAAGAAAAGATGCACAACACCTAAAAAACAACATTTAATGTCATAAGAATAAAAGCAGGCAGAGGCAAGGCTCCAGTTTCTTCAGCTGATTTATTACAAGACACACAAGCGCTTTCACCACAAGGCTTCTTCAGGTATATAAAAAGCAGCACTCAACACACCCATTCTTATACTAAGCATTAGCTAGTCACATGATTAAAAAGAGAAAACTCTTAAAGGCACAAAGAACAATTGTATTCAGCCCACAGTAAAATGCATAGTAAAATATACAAAAACTTCATTACAAAAACCACATTTCATAAAAGCAATATTGCAAAAATTACATATTACAAATACACGTAAACCACATAAATGTAACAAATTCTACCTACATAATGGTCTATTTTTCAGGATGGGTCTCAATGGTACATGGTCATTAAGACCATGTCCTGTGTTAGCTCTTAATCTCACAATCCATTTAGCCTCCAGGTTCTCAGTTTGAACACTGGTGTCACCACCCCTCAAGTTCTCATAACATTTACCTAATACCATAAATGTAAAGGTGTGCTGATCATTCGTTTCTTTAATGTGTTTTGCTAAAGCATTGAACACACTACCCTTCTTAATATGGTATAGGTGTTCCCTGATCCTATCCCTTAATAGTCTATCTGTTTTTCCCATGTAGAATTTACTGCATACTTTGCAAGTAGCAAGGTAAATTACATGTGAAGTATCACACCTTGCACTGGTTCTTAGTGTATAAGCGGACTGTGACCCTTTACTATTAAGTGAATGGCAGAATTTAAATCTACAGACCAGTGCTGGTTACTTAAAACTATTGTCTGACTTTGCTGAAAAAGAAGAAACAAAATTACTACTTCAGATCAAGAACAAATATCTTGATCTGTGTAAAAAATATGACCCTGCTTCGATTGTGAAGCCAATAAATGATATGCTTGAGAATGCCCATGTTTATTTTCGCAAGTTAATACAAATCAAGTTTAAAAAGTTATACAGAGACAGACTAGATTTTTCACGAGGCCACGTCTTTTTGTGGCCGAGAGTGGCTAACAATAATAACAGGGCCAATACTCAAACCCCTGTAGTTGAGTCAACCAAACAAGGAAGCATCATTGAGGTTCCCGCTAATCGGACAGCCGCCATGACAACTTCCATTAATTGAGAGCCTGAAGACATCCAGGAAATGGATGAGGGGAGGGCTCAGATAACTAGCGACCTAGGTGGCATCACGCCGATGACTGAGACAACAGTGGTAAGAAGGAAAACTATCACAACCACAGCATAAGTTCATCAAGAAGCGACTGGTGAAGCTTTGAATAGATGCGATCTTGATGATGGCATCCATACTTCTTTTTTAGAAAGCCTACGACCTCCAGGTCTGACTTTCCCTCTTCCAACCAGGAACAGGTCTGTAAGCCGAGGAAGAGGAGGCTTGAACCATGGACAACAGAGAGGGAGACGTATGACCAGAAACAAAAGGAAGCACCCAGAAGGAACGGTGAGTCCATACATGATAAAGAAAGCCTTTATGAACAGCAAAAATTAATAGTTAATTTATCAACTTATACTCTATCTAGATATGAATGTAATGTGTTGGAAAAAGGACTTTCTTTTATCCCGACTGCTGACTCTGACATTACTGAAATTGTATTTGACATTAAGTTATTTACACACAATTTAATGTTGTTAATGATGTATGCTAATAATGTTGAAAGTGGGGAATTTATGTTTAAAAACCAAGCTCTTTTTGACCCAAGTTAAATCCTTTGGTTTCTGCATTTGAACAGTTATGTCTAGATGATGTTTATAGAGTGTTTCATGAACAAAAATTACACCCTAGTAGCAGCAGACAGTGCAATTTATCCATGGATGAATTTACAGCATTAACTAATTTACAAACGAATCCATGTATCATGATACACCCTGCAGACAAGGGAGGACAGATTGTAATTTTGAATAGGGAAGACTATGACAGGAGAATGCTTGTTTTATTAGCTGATGACACATTTTATAAAGTTATTACTTTATCACAAGTTCATAGAATGGTTGAACACGTACACAACAAGCTAAAGGAAATAGCCAGGATGGGTCTCATTGATGAAAATTTATTAAAATACTTCCTTATATTTAACCCCACTACCCCAGTGATTCAAGGATTACCCAAGGTACATAAAAATAGGGAAAATCCTCCTATGAGGCCCATTGTAGCTGGAAGCAACTGGTGCACTGAGTGCATTTCTATTTTTGTGGAGAAATTCCTTAGGAGTTTGATTAAACGGTCAGACTATATCTTGAAGGACACTGAACATTTTGTGAGAGACTTATACAGATTTGCATGTGAAAGAGAGCAACAAGCCTGTAAACAACAAATGCTGTGTTACCCTTGATGTGGTGTCACTTTTCACTGTTATTCCAAATGATTTTGGGATTAATAGTGTAACTCAGTTAATGCTTGAAACCAGGGAGTATGATAGAGATATGGTGGACCTAATACGGTTACTACTAGGTCTGGTACTGGAGAATAATGTGTTCATGTTCAGGGACAAGGTCTACTGGCAATGCAACGGGGCAGCCATGGGAACATCATGTGCTAACAGTTATGCGAATGCTGTAATGTCCAAATGGGAACAAGATAATTTGGTCGTGGGTGACTTTAAAGATGACATATTATTTTTTCGCAGGTTTGTAGATGACCTCTTCCTTCTATGGGGGGGTCTATAGAACAGCTAATGATGTTTGTAGACTATATTAATGCTTCAACACATTTTCTTAAATTCAGCATGAACTGTTCATATACTGAAGTTAGCTTTCTAGATGTCTCTATTATACAAGAACTTAATGGTGCACTGAGCACTAAAATGTTTAGGAAGGGATGTCATTTGAACAGTTTACTAAGAAAAGATAGTATGCACCCTCAATACATTTTTCGGAATGTTGCACAGAATCAAGCTTACAGGGCCTCTAGGTTGAATGCTAGAGAAACAGATTTTGTGGAACAACTAGACAAGATAAATATAGAACTAGCAGAGAGGGGCTATGATCAGAAACTTGTTAATCAAAGAATTAGGACAGTGAGAAACTCTAGATACAGTACAGCCAGACCCTATTTCTCTGAACAGGTAGAGAGTGATTTATGCAACGGGGGTCAACAGAAACAAATCTCACAACCACTTAAAATGTGTTTTAGCTATTCTAGAAATATAAGATACTATACAGACATCATAGGCAAGCATTGGAATATCTTGACATCTGCTAAACAAGTTAGCAACCTGATAGGAACACATCCACAGTTCACTTTTAAAAACAAGAAGTCGCTAAGGTGACGACTTTGCAATCCCAGAGACCAAATTAGGACTGAGGATACACCAGGGACTAAACCGTGCACTAGGTGCCAGCTCTGTAAATTTATAAATCAAAATATGGATTTTCTGCATCCAGACACTGGTGTAAGTTATACACTAAGAACCAGTGCAAGGTGTGATACTTCACATGTGGTTTACCTTGCTACTTGCAAAGTATGCAGTAAATTCTATGTGGGAAAGACAGATAGACTATTAAGGGATAGGATCAGGGAACACCTATACCATATTAAGAAGGGTAGTGTGTTCAATGCTTTAGCAAAACACATTAAAGAAACGAATGATCAACACACCTTTATATTTATGGTATTAGGTAAATGTTATGAGAACTTGAGGGGTGGTGACACCAGAGTTCAAACTGAGAACCTGGAGGCTAAATGGATTGTGAGATTAAGAGCTAACACAGGACATGGTCTTAATGACCATGTACCATTGAGAGCCATCCAGAAAAATAGACCATTACGTAGGTAGAATTTGTTACATTTATGTGGTGTACGTGTATTTGTAATATGTATTTTTTGCAATATTGCTTTTATGAACTGTGGTTTTTGTAATGAAGTTTTTGTATATTTTACTATGCATTTTACTGTGGGCTGAATACAATTGTTCTTTGTGCCTTTAAGAGTTTTCTCTTTTTAATCATGTGACTAGCTAATGCTTAGTATAAGAATGGGTGTGTTGAGTGCTGCTTTTTATACACCTGAATAAGCCTTGTGGTGAAAGCGCTTGTGTGTCTTGTAATAAATCAGCTGAAGAAACTGGAGCCTTGCCTCTGCCTGCTTTTATTCTTTGGATTTGTTTTGTGTTTTTGCAGAGGTACCTGGTTACTGTTGGAATTATATTTTGCTTTGAACATTTAATGTCATGTCCACAGTAACGCACAGTACAACCGCAGGGCATGTGTGTTCAAACAGGAATACAAAGGAAATATATAAAAATGGCAGAAAATCACAATGAAAGACAAATTAGGATTGCACCATAATATGCAATGGTAGGCATGGCACACCACAAGCAAGGCGCAAGGGTTGCCAGGGGCCCACAGCAGTGTTCGGCGCTGTAACTATGAATTAGTAGTCAATGCCATGCAAATGAGGCAGGTAATACTGAATCGCAAACATCCCACCGGATTAAGGATGTACCTGATGGCTCAGCGCTATAACACCAAGGAGTGTGTCAAAGGTGATACATGACATCAGCAGAGGGGTGTGCTACCGTATCAGTAAGCACATTGGAGCAATACAAATCTGGCCTGGCCGTTGCTAAGCAAAGCTGAAGGACAGGGGTGAGGAGTATAGAACCGTTCAGCTGAGAGCACACATGGTGCCCGAAAGCACATGTGCACGGGGATGAACTCGTGCCCAAAACCCGGTAAGCAGATGCATGCACCACGAACAATAGCACAAACAGGAAGGTCAGGGGAAGAAAAGAAGGAAATGCCAAAGCAGGGTAATTGGCGTACTAATGAGCAATTAACACCAATCAACACACGGTGGACAATCAACGGCAGTAGACAAGCCTGAATGCAGAAACCTGCAAAACAGGATAGGGGAGGCATAGCATTGCAAAGAAAGGTGTGGAGGACCTGGAATGCAAAGATAGGAGAACTGTCATAGCAGAGCAAAGCAAACCCACAGTAGATCGGCAATAGCACACATTACGCAAGATAAGCCAGGTCTAGGAAAGTACAAATGAAAGCAGGCAGCTGGATGCATGCCAGCAAATGGTTGGTGTAACATGCACAAATGTAAATGGAAGGGCAGGAGGTAATTCACGGCATCCAAATGCAATGCAATACCAAAGGCAGCACAATAACGGTTTTGTAAATAAAACACAGAAGATACCCTGTAGCCATTATCGTACATACACACCCTATGACATCATCAGTGTTCACAGCAAAACAGTATAAAGTGTGAAAGCACCCAACACACAACTGTGTATTCCCAAACACCGCACCATAGGTGTAAACAGATGGGGAACTTTTAAAATGTACATGTTGGGAGCTGCCATAGCTGTGATTCATCAGCATGTGTTACAGACCGACGGTGTTGTGGAGGATGATGCTGACAACCACCGTAGGCCTCGGAGGAGGAGAAGAGTGTTCAGACCAAGGGTAATCTACCAGGGGCTACATGATCTGGAGATAGTAGAGCATTACAGGGTGGACAGGGACATCTTACAGCAAATAGTAGAGCTGTGCCGGCCACGCCTGAGAACCAGAAACAACAGAGGGGAACCCATCCCAGTGGACACGAAGATATGTGTAAGCTTGCAAATACAAGCCACAGGTACCTTTCAAAGGCCAACTGGAGATATAATGGGGATCTCACAGGCATCGGCATCCAGTGTACTACACCAGTTCCTGGATGCCATGTTACCACATGCCAATGAGCATATACACTTCCCCCAAACTCAGGAGGAGTTGGCCAGCAATATGTGTTACTTCCACCGTGTGGCAAACTACCCGGAGGTACTAGGTGCGATAGACTGCACGCACATACAAATTAAGTCACCACCCAGTGAGTATGGTAGGCACTATATAAACTGCAAGGGATTCCACTCCATCAACTGCCAGGTTGTGTGCAATGCCCAGGGCATTATCATGGATGTGTGTGCTGGCAGCCCTGGAAGCTACCACGACTCCCATATCTGGCATGCCTCACAGCTGTATCAGGTATTTGTCAGGGGGGACATCCCAGAAGGTCACCTTTTGGGGGATGCTGGCTATGCACTGGAGCCATGGATGATGACCCCCATCAGAAATGTGCACACACCAATGCAAGAATGCCATAATGAGGCACACGCACAAACCAGAATCATCATAGAGCGTGTGTTCAGGATGCTGAAATCATGGTTCCGGTGCTTGGACACATTTGGTGGAGCCTTGCAGTACTCTCCAGGCACATGTGCCCACATCTTCATAGTATGTGCCATGCTACATAATATGATTCTGCGGAAACAGCTGCAGCAGGGTCATAATGGGGGAGGGCCTCACAGTCCACCGCAAGTGCCAAGGCCAACACAGGCACAGAGGGATCCAGACAACGGACACACTGTGCCAGCCCCAGTAGGCAGACGGAGGCGTGCCCAATATGCCTTGGCAAAGAGGGAACGTATAGCACATACCTTGACAGTGTAGGCTCCCACGGACTGACACCCCTCCCCACCTGCACACAGTAACATGGATGGCACACAAACATGACTACCTGTAAATTGTGATGTATAGGTGGCCCACTGTGGAATCCTACATAGGCAGCCCTCAAACATTGTACACACAACAGCCATGGGAACATGAAACTGTCAACACCTGAATAGTAGATGCACCCATCAGCATCTGTCAGTGCTGTGTGTATAGGTTCCCAGGTACATCGGTAGGTACACGCCCAATTGTCAGAGGCAAAACACCAAACGGGGCAAACAGTGACACCTGTCGCCACAACATTGAGTAAGCAACTGTCGCATACTGGAGCAGAGGCAATTGCGGGAGCACATGTGTGTAAGCACTGTCCTACACACAGTCATCATGGATTACCCGCCGCGTTACTGAGGGGTGCCACAAAATGTAATCATGGATGCAGTGTCAAGCCAGGGGATGTACCCATGACAGGCATTAGTCACCCCGGCATGCTGCATCCACGGTCATATGAAGGTGTAGCAAATTATCGGGTGTACCTAATTGTGATATACATACCCAGTGCTGGAGTACAGCCAGTAAACATCACATGGACATACCATTAACTGGACCCATCAAGTTGTAAACTAACAGAGTCTTCCATGTGAGTGTAGTGTGGAGTAACTGCTGTAGTGTACTGCACATACAAATTGACATAATTCGTGTACAACCCCCAGATGTCCAAGTGGTACATGCAGTGACTGTCGTGCATGTTCCCAGTCCCACGTCCCACAAGGGATGTCACATAATCCCGACGGCACGGGTAATGCATTCCGGATGCAGGTCATCAGAATATGTGTAGCACACGTTAGCGGGAATAAGTGTTGCCCACAGCTGGTAAGCGATGTTTAAATACAACTATACGGATATGCGTGAAACAGGGCTAAGTGTCACCGACCACTGCGCAGATCACGGTCAATGATGTACAGAACAGGTGACACCAGCATTAGTCACCTCTGAACAAATAGAGCCTGCTCTGAAGGGTAAAACGACCACTGCCAGGAGTGGAACAGGCAGTCATGTACACAATCACCCAACACTATTGCTAGGCAAGATGTACGTACGGTAGGGTTGCCACAGTTCAAATGACCAATGTGGGACATATGCCAGATGTCAGCAGGATGACACACACCCGGCCAGGACAAAAACCAGAATGACAGTGTTTTGCATAGATAAAAAGCTTATAGTCTAGTAATGGTCGCAGGTACGTGTTCTGTGTCCTGTAACATGTAGGTGGGTCAGATACAGAATAAGTGTGTCATGCAACTATGTCATAAACTATAGGGAATATGTTTGTCCCAAAATCACAGGACATTTGCTATGTTCACAAATATTTCGCAGGACGCAACTGCACAAAGAGGGATTGTCCCTCGCAAAGTGGGATGGGAGGTAATCTTAACCTATGGCAGGTGTGTAATGTGACAGGTACAGACACAAACTTGCGGAGTCCAGGAAACACAGTATACACTGACAAACACACAATGAAAGGCGTAGTGTGCTTGTCACCACCCCTGTCCGAGATATGTGTATATATATATATATATATATATATATATATATACACATACATATATATATATATATATATATATATATATATATATATATATATATATATTTATATATATATCTACACATATATAATACAGATAGAAAGGACAATAGTCTGATATATGTCGATATACAAGGGGTCACTGGCATCTGCAAATATATAGCTAGGTTGACAACATTCTAAACACCTTTGAGGTACAAATAAACAGGATACCGCCAACTATGGAACGTGTCACACACCGACATGCATAACCAGGAGGATGAAAGACAGAAAGAACACAGTACTGGAACAGTAGAACCGCGAGCAATAGGATGATAGTAAGAACATGTAGTCACCGCTGTCAGCGGTGCGGTCCACGTAGGTACCGTGTACAACTGTGGATGTGAGTGATGTAGCCTGTGTATGTGTGTGTTGAGGGTGCCATGTGTGTTCCCGTGTGACTAAAGTGTGTGTGTGTGTCTGCGTAGTGTGTCTGTAGGTGGTAACTCGGAGGTAGATGATTATGGTAGGTGCGGGTATAGCTATCCGTAGGCATGCGGTAAACACCTGTCCCACATTGGGAGGGACAGTCCCCCCTGGGCAGGTGTGTCCTGACATGAAACATTAGAAAGGGCAACTGTCCGTGAGTGTAGGACATTAGTATGTCCCACATAATATGCAATAGTTGCAGGAAATACTCATGCCTGTATGTAAGAAACGGAAATGTTACATGCAAACTGATAAGTAGTGAAGGACCAAAAACAATAGGTATGTAATGAGGATAAAAGTATGTGCTATCCTGTGTACTGACCGTGGCCATATGTCAGCCTGTAAACACCACTGTGTGACCTGCAAGTGTCCAACTATGGCCATATGAAAAGGTGGCAAGCCATGTGACAGAGGGTCTGTCACCAACACCACTGCAATGACTGCAAATATCTGGGACAGACATACACGGGATAGCGTTCATTTACAATTATCCCTGCACATATCGCCGCACATCCGGAGGTATGGAAGTATCAACCGCACCTGCATACCATATAGAAACCAATTAACAACGGCCCAAAGTAAATTCCCGAAATAGAAGTCTATTAAGTGATAGCACTGTAATTAGGGAAGGGGCCTACACACATATATATGGACTACGTAGAAATGCAAGTCCCACAAAACCGTATATGCTACGTACACCCGCCTACATCCCCCACACTGTAAACAATAGCAATACAGACCGTAACCACAGCCCAAACATCTAGTTAGTCAATTACATCTGTTGAACCATTGACATACCTTGTGAGAGACATTTAAAGGCGCCATGCAAAATTGTATCCGTCGTATAACGGAACAAATGGCGATGTTACAGGTGTTTGCAATAGTCCTTTATCAGACGGGTGGGATGACAGGTACAGTCACAGGTAGAACCACATACTCAAGCCGTCACACACAATCCACGGGGACATGACCCCAAAATAGACTTGCTCTACACAAAGCAGTTGCAATTACACACAACAAAACACGATACAGGCCGTCTCCCCAAAGGCAGGGCAAATGGCCAACGCCCAGGTGGAGAATTCAATTATACCCCACTGCTGCCACGTAATTGGTGAATGGAGTAGCTGCACAGCTGAAGTGCACATAATTAGTCACACCGGACCACCAATTGGCGGCAGTAAACCACATGTTGCAGGTATAGATGTATATAAGGATGACTTTCCAGATATGCAAACTGTATGCTCATACCGTATAACATTTGAAAGAGTGATACAGAAGAGCGAGATAGAGATGAAACACCAGAACGATATCAAGGTATGTATAACACTAACTGTATGTATAGTATGTTCTGTATTACGTAATGTCAGTATATGCATAGCCTGGTTTGCAGTAATTAACAGTGTATGCCATGCATAAAGTGGGGAATGGTATTTATGTAGTGATGTCTCGCTGATCGTACTAATGCTTGTAGAAGATGTGCGTCCAGCAGTGGGCCACATGGTAAACAGCACAGACACCAAAAGGGAAGCAACATGACGGCGTTAAACAAAACAATGTCATACGACCCGCCATCAGTGGCAGGGTATGTCCATTAAGTACGTGCCATAGCAGGGGATAGTATATGTAGATATACTGTAACAGTACGCATGTGTATGGGCATATAATGTCAATGATATGTCTAAGGTGGACCCTCTGTGCAAGTAATGGTTGAATTATGGGATACCATGTAAAACATGTGTAATGTATAGTACAGTAGATTGATCCGTCAGATATGTTACACAGGAGAACGGGCATATGATGCATAACAAAGGTATCATATAGTGATGTGAGTAGTATGTAATTAAGATATGTATAAACAGTTATGATGAAATAACTATGTACTCCACTCTGTGCATTTGCAAAGGAAGCAAACATTACTCCCATACTAGAATAGCAGAAGAGATGTGACAGACAAACATGAACATGATTGACATGTACAATAACAGTATACATATGGCCTGTAGTCACGGGACATTGTAATAGCGTGACAGCCAATCTTACTGGAAGGGCTATACCAGTAACCATGCACAAAGGACATGTAATAGCTGCACAGGTTCATAGTGGGGTACCATGCAGTCTGGCAAGTCAATGTGTAACAACAACTACAGTGTGCACACCAGTGGCACCTCTCCAGGGTAGTGTCCTGTGAACAGAAGAGTCATGTGTCACCTGCATCACAGCACAGTACAGCCACTGCAGTGATCCCTGGCTTACATGTGTCCACCATCCAGCAAGCGAGATATCACATGAACACTGCTACTGACTGTCCATGCGTGATGTACATAGGAATCATGTCCCAAAGCATGGTGAGTGTCCGGTCTGGGAATGCAACCCCCAGGCACATGCCACACACAGTCGTGTGTGTGCACATATCCATGAGCATCATGGTCATAGTGGCTATTGTGTATGTCGTGTATGCGGAGTATATCCATAAACATATTTGCAGACATGGGCCCTGTCTTTGCAGCAAACATCACCCCTGAGTATCTAGTCTGCAAATGTGTACAGATGTGGTGTCTGTACATAAGCCGCATACATTAACAGTTGTAGCTCAATAAACATCATGGCGTTTTAATGTTGGGTTATGTAAAGCTGTTGTGTAAGGTACACCCTACGTGGGGTGTTGTACCCATGGATGTGTGTATACGTCTGGTGTTCAGAGGTACAATGGGTGCCTATGTACCAGCTACACATCCAGTACAGACATGTGTGAACACGTAGAAGGATATCCATGCCACAGTGGCAATGTGGTAATCACAGGAGTGTGTGCAACATACATGTGTCTTACAAACATGTACAATGCAACATGTATGTAAGGGACTAACACCTATGTGATAACCAGTGGGAGGATGGTGTACTGCAAAGGTGATGTTCACACCAAGTGTCATGCAGGTAGAGGCCATGATGTTCATATCGGTATCTGTCACAGTGACACCCATATGGATGTGGTTTGTATCAGCTGGTGGAGCAACAATGGCGCTGGGTATGCAGTGGTCTGTAAAGCTAGGCAGGGAAGTCCCCTCAGTGGTAGCCTGTACCTCAGGGAAGCATATACCGAACATGAGGGCCCCATGACTGAGGACTGTGGTAAGCCAAGTGTAACTGGATTGCAGTATGTGATATGGTATGCCACCCTCAGTGTGTGTGTGTCTCATCCATTAGCCACATTGCATAACATCCGGAGACATATGTTGTGATGTGCAGGTGGATGTGTATGTAGTCAATACCAGAATGGAGAATGGTGCTGAATGGCAGCGAGAGGACAATGCAGGCTGTGTGGACACCCGTGTCATCATCAACTACTCTGGTGACTGTAGGAAAGGTGTTCAACAGGTGTAGGAGGCATGCTGTGGCCCCAACAAGACCAACCCAGCTGGCATCAAAGGACTGGAGCACAACAAAGACTCGACGAATGATGTCCATGATGATGTGCCCTATAGCCATGCATAACAGTCCAGTGAGGTGTGTAGGGCAATAGTCCCAGTCGTGCAGTGTGGTGCCACCTGTGAGGAGTGTTACTGTTGCTGTGTGCCAGTCAGGGGCCACAATGTCTGGTACAAGGCTATTACTGAATATGGTGTCCCAGTGGGGAGACATGCTGTTCAGAGTTCTGTGGACATCACAGCCTGGGATATTGCAGGGTGACAAGGGGCCTGTGTCCTAGGACATATAGAGTGCAGGTCAGTACTGTGTAGGTGTGACTGCAGGTACACCACAATGTACCTGCAAGGAATGTGGCCTTGCAGGGAGTGAGAGGGTGTAATGTTAGCAATGAAGCCATCAGACAGCATGTTGCCAACATCACCTGTTACTGTCATGTTCCAGAGTGACAGTTGTATGTGTGAGCAGATGTGGGTATTGCATACGACTACTGACATACGACCATAATGCCTTGTGGTACATCTCGGAATGTGTCGCAGTAATGTGTACGTAGCTAGTTATGGTGTATGTGATGTGAGATCCTGTGGCCCTACCGAGGCTGACCAGTGAGTCACCCTGCCCATGGGAATGTACACCACTGTGTAACAGCCCCCACCTGTTGTTGTATAGTATGTCCGTGGGACTGCACCCCCAGAGTGTTGTCTGTATTCTGGTGTGTACCAGCATGGCTCTGTGTGGAATAGCATGAACCACATTGTCAATAAATGCTATTGCAGTGCACTGGGGTATGTCTTAGCATTTGCATGTGCATTGTCCACCTGCACGTGTGTCATGACAACAACTACCGCTGTCATACCACATCTGTAGTTGGTGTTGTAGTACTGTCAGTCTCACATTACTAGCAGCAGTAGTTCCAGACACAGTTATATGCACGTGGAGCACCTGTGATGCATTGTGCAAAGTAACCAGCCGGGATGTGTGTACAACATAGTGGAATATGGAGACACCTCAGCTGTGGGTGTGCCAGTCCAGGTACGTGCCTGAGAGGTACTGTCTGTCTATACCCAGTCATTGCAGTTGTGCTCCGCAGAGCCAAGAGGCAGGTCCCAGTCTCTGCAGAGATATTGCAGTGGTGCAGTATCAGGTGTGCCTTGCCTGTGTGCGTCACAGAGGATGATGTCAAGCATTGTGTGACATGACCACATGCTTCGCTAGCCAGTTCCCGTTCTGGTGGTGACTGTTATTGGGCACTGTGCAAGACAGGCAGTATAAAAGCAGCAAGAGTCCAACATGTGATCCGTACTCCCAGGGCTGACAGGTGCAGGTCAACTGTGCCACAGCATCATGTTGTTTGGCAGGGTCTGTCAAAGTGGACGTATACTAGATGCCTGTGGAATAAGAGCAGAAGCATGGACAACTGTTGGGAGTGACACAGTCATTCGTAGTACAGTGGTAACAAGTCCAGATGACCGCAAAATGCTTCCCAGGGCGTGGACCACACCATCAGGGTGACAACACTGGTGGGCTATCGCATGTCCCTGCACACGTAGTCTGTGCCCTGAGTGGCAACTTCAGTCACACAAACATGGAAGGGGAGTCACATCATACCTGCTGACTTGTGGCATGTGTGCATAGGTTATGTTGCAGAACCAGTTACTGGACAGCAGGATGTAAGTGACTATCGCCTTGTGTAGCCTGCTGAGTGGAACAGCAGTGTGACTGCCGACAGTCACCTAAGACAGGTGTGTTGTGTATGTTATGACACCCTATTTGCTGTATGTGATGGGCACATGTGTCTGTGGGCTATAGGTTGATGTGGTTGTGTTTGATGATGTGGGCTGTTGTCGGTGCCCACACAGAGTATGGAGAGGTACTGTACAAGGTGTCTCCATATGTATGACCTGTGGTGGGGATCATGTGGGACCATGTGATGTGTGGGGTGCGTTGCCAATGTTGCACAACCCCACATGACTGTCAGGTGCAGTCAGGGTTGGTGACAGTATAACCCCCAGCAGAGCTGCATATGTGCATCCCCCACAGGCTGTACTGTTGTATGTTGGGAGGTGTGCATTGACTGTGGACATGAGAATAGCTCTATTGCCACATAGTCATCATAGTGACAGGCAATAGCACTGGTACGTGCCAGTTGGACATGCCTGTATATAAGTGGTACGTGGCAGGTGGACAGGCCATAGAAACCACCATGTCTCACGAGGTATGTGAGTGATATGTGTACGACAGCTGTTGTACAGTTATGAAGCTGGAAATGTATGGACAGACAGTGTACCTGAGAGGACTGGTGTGAAATGGGTGCTAAACTAAGCAGTAGCTCATAACGTGCCAAGAAGCTCTGAACAAGTGCTGAGCATGCCCATACATTACAGATAGGGTGTTGTATACTATCAACCCACAAGTGTTGACAACAGTCATGATTGATGGCACTGCATCAGAACACTGCCGGGTATGGTCTGCAGGTCCATGAACCATTATCAATGTAGATGTTAGCAGTACAGATGTACAAGACAGTATGGATGTTTGGCTACAGATGCCTGTGTATGTCACAGGAGTGTTCTACTAGTGGCCTGTTGACAGACTCACAACTACCAAAGGTGCTACAGTGACATGTGCATATCACACGGTGTCAGCTACAGTAAACCAGGGTTAATGTGTTGTACCCCACCCGCATTGTAGCCCATACCACACAGATAAATGTCAGCTATTTGTGTATGTGATGATGTGAATGGCCATGACCTATGGGCAATTGTTGTCACAGTGTTGTGAACAACATACAGAATAGGCTGTGTGTCTGATGTGTGTGACATATGTACACATTCTGGTGGATGATATCAGCAATGACACCACTAGGGGAATACCCCTGTACCCATTAAGAAACACCTAGGCTGTGGTCAACAGTATGGACACTGTGTTAGGGATGGTGTAGTATAGTACACCTCCCTGAGCTGGAGACATCTTCCTGGCCATTTAGGTAGTCATGCGAGGTACCCATGATATGACAGGGTGGTATCCATGAGCACGGAGATCATTGGACAGGCATACACAGCAACCGTGTGACCAATATTGGAATACACATCACCCTCCAGGGGTAGGGCCCATGCGTGGATGGCCGATACCAGTCTCCACAATACTCACCTCCAGTATGCAGCATGCTATCCACCTTGCATACAGACATATGCCACACTATGCTGTTAGACATGCTACATGTCCATAGCCTGATCTGAAAGACATACGTCATGGACAACCACCATCCTACGACTAGGATGGCCACATGCTGGACAGATCCCTGTGCCATACCTGTGACATACTCCTGCCATACCATGCAGCCCTGTCCACATAGCTGCACATATCATCCCTGCCATACATGGTGTGATGGCCATATGGTAGATGTAGTATCATCCATCTGGATCAGTAATGTGTCACTGATGTCCCTCGTGGTGGTGTAATGGGTGTCAGATACAGCTAGGAAACCCAGCCCATACATGCTATAGCCGATAACCTTACCTGTGAATGACGTCCGACTAGCCATTGTCCATGTCTATCACATGTGCAACACAGGTGATCCGTGGCAGGATGTTGAACAGCTGTGCAGTGTAGATGTCTATGGAAAAACAGATGCATGTACAGGTTTCCATATGTACTTGGTGCATTGTCACTGCCCAAGTCCAGTAAGGCTGTGTTTGTGTTGATATGTGACATATCCACAGCATCTAGGTCAACAGCATTACTGTGGATACATCAGGCATGGGTAGATAGGTAAGAAAACCAGTGCATGAAAACAGAGATGTCCACATGGAGACTGATGTCACATGCAGTAGGAACACTAATGAGGTGACACACATATATGGGGATGATATCCAATGCATACTGGGTGTTACATGTGTGGGACACATACATGCCAGTCGTGTTAGTGTCATGTTGATTTGCAAAGATAACTGTGCAAATGTACTAGAATG
Organism: Protopterus annectens; assembly: GCF_019279795.1. Taxonomy (NCBI): domain Eukaryota; kingdom Metazoa; phylum Chordata; order Ceratodontiformes; family Protopteridae; genus Protopterus; species Protopterus annectens. Next base: position 446,292,758 of record NC_056746.1, on the reverse strand, counting down.
CATGTGCAGCAGTATCACTGTACATGTCTGTAAATGTGACCTGTCACCTTCATCATGTCTTACAGATAATGCCGCGTACACGCCTACCAGCATATAGCCGACAGGAGGATGATGTTGTAATACCGTACCTCCATGAGAACTACGAGGTATTATTTAGCCATGTGCCACAGCATGCACAGCAGTGGGATGACCTATGGCAGGATCTTTGCAGGAGGGTCAACGAAGTGGGCGGCCACAAGTGCACCTACCAGCAGGTGCGCAGACACTGCACGGACCTCATACATCATACAAAACTGCATGCCACTGCAATCGCCAGGGAACAAGGAGGTACGGGTGGTGGGCCACCAACCCAGCCTCCACTCACACACACAGAGGAGCTACTGGCCAGTCTGGGAACACCCTTGGAACAGCCCCCACAAACAGTAGCTGCTATCGTGGAGGTGGGTGTTTCCCAACCAATGAGCCTGCAGTTGCCTGGTAAGTCAGTACTGAACATATGGCCAGTATATCCCACGTACGCGCATGTGCCAATGTACATCATGTAATGTAACAACATATGCAAGGTATGTGGACACACATGCTTCATGCTACCCTGTGTATGCACCATACCTCTGAACTGTACGGGTATTTGCAGGATGTCCAGATGTCTGCCTCATATTGTCAGTGTGTTCCCCTTAATATCTGTCCCTTTCTGGCAAATAGCTGAGGAATGGAGTCATTAAATGATGACATACAGTAATGTTTATGACTGCACATTGCGTTGCAAACCCATGTGCCTGCAAACCTATTGGTTTATCAAATATCCAGGTTAGTAATAGCAATATGTCACAGTTGTCCCTATATGTCCCCCATCATAGTAGGCTTTGTCAACATTTATTGTTCTAAGAGGTTGAGAGGTATGGTATGCACACATGTGCTGACTATATGCTTTTGTACAGGCGAATGTGTTAACCTGCACTGTGCACCCTGTGGCTGTCATACAGTCATGGATAGTGTTCATACTGCTGTGTCACCCTATACAGGTACCTCTGGCGTGCCGCACAGATAAGAGTCCATTGCAGGTGAGTCTATCATCAGTATCAGGCATGTCAAAGCATAGATCTATTTGCCATTTAGCCAGTTAATACATGGATATGCAGGTCGCATCACCCATCATCCACACAGGCCACCCATGTACAATATATACAACTGAAATGATACACAGACATGAAACTACAGTATTTGTCATTGCTACATGTGTGTCCAGCTGTGCATACAATGGTGGAGGTTTTCTACAATGGAGGCATATGTACTATACAGTGGAACAACATGTGTGGTACACAAACCAGTACCGCACAGTGAGCAGTGATATGGGCAGCTCACAGGCATCACCATTGTGTTATATGCCCCTGCAATGGTTTCACACATTGTGATGTTCCATCCGACATGTCTGAGACACGTAGCGTTTTGGTTGCAATATTGTCACAATTTCCCATAACCCATACCCCACATACCACACATACACCTGTTGTCTGCATAGCCCTGTGGATGGTGACATAACCAACATCTATGGGTGTATGTCATATGGGACAACACAGACATGTGTGATAGATGGCCATCACATACATGACCAACACATGTGCACACATGGCCTTGGGGGATGGCCAGAGACACATAGCCACACAGAAGACGGGATGTGGATACACCCTGTCCCACTTTGTCCACACATGGTCCAAGTACAGCCGTACTAGACCGATTGTACAGGTGATGTGGTACGCTGCACATCATAAATGCCTGTGCACAGCTAGTGGAGCTGTCAGTGACATGTACCTCATAAGATGTGTTGAACATGATGTCTGTGTCATAGCATGATGGTAGTCACCTTCACAGATTCCACTGACAGTGACATCAGGCCACAGAAACTGTACTTTTCCCCCCTGCCGTAGGACATCACAGTTAGATGTGCACCATGTGTGCATGGTACATCAATGTCATGTGTGAAATGGTGACGTGACAGGTCTGCTATGTGTGGATATAGTTGCCAGGCAGCTAACACTCTGTAGTCATTGTGCAGGGGTGTCATCTGTATGTCCTCCAGTGACCAGTCACATGACACAGCATGGTTGGGTGTGTATACACCTCAGCATCGTAGGTCACAATCCACAGGTATGTCATGGGTATGCATGCAGTTCTGGATATGCAATGTGTACATAACATGCACTGTTAAGCAATATAGATGCCTCATGATGCCATGCAATGGCACAATGTCTGTACATCACACTGTACAGCAATGTAGATGGCCCAGTCCCCTACCATGCCCATGCACATTTGCTCAACATGCATTCTATCTGTAGGGCATATGGACAACACCGCAATGTGATACCCAGTACGATGCTGTACATGTGTCACGACACCATTGTGTCAGGCATGCATGCATGTTAATGAACATGTCAGCAGATTACATGTTAAGGTCACGTCAGCCATGTGTACTGTTATCCTGTTCTGGTCCACATGGTGTATCATGGGGATGCATGCATACTACCATGATCGTGTGAATTGCATGGATAATGATATGACACCTGCCTGCTGTAGTGTGCATTCCAGGGGGTATGCTTACAAACACTATTGATGTCTGAGCTGCATGCTGTCAGCTGTATCACAAGCATGCTGCATGCCATCTGTCATCTCACATGCATGGCATGTCAGTGTGTGTGTCGGTGTGTCAGTGGGTGTGTCAGTGTGTCAGTGTGTGTGTCGGTGTGTCAGTGTGTGTGTGTCAGTGTGTCAGTGTGTGTGTGTCTATTGTAATGTAGAGTATTTCTTTGCATTCACAGGTGATGTAGGTGTGTTACCCTCCTGCAGTCCACCTGATAGTGTCCCCACAGATGCTAGCAGTGATGAACATATGCACGAGGAACAGGCAGGGATGTCAGGGGCAGAATCTGTGCCAAGGGTTGCCATCCCAGCTATGTCCCCCTCTTCCTCGCACACAGTTCAGCTGCCACACATACTGCATCTACAGTGGCCATAGAGGAAGGACAGTCAGCGTTTGTTAGCATTGAACAGGAATGTGTGGTGGCTACTGAAGGTGTGTCTCCACACCATGGTGGCAGTATACTGACTGCAGATGTGCCACACAGGCATGTGGCTGGTGCTGCTCATAGGAGGACCTCTGGCAGACATGCATCTGCAGGACATAGCGCAGCAGCTGGGATCACCAGATGCATGTTCCAGACTGTAATGGCAGCACAGGCACATGCTGAATGGCAGAACAGAGAAGGGCAGAGGCTGCAGAGGGCTGCTATCAGTACCCTAAACAACAACATCCAGGCATTGGCAGGTGCTCAACAGCAGCTTGCTGATGTTCTGGACGGGTGATTGGGTGACATGGTCAGAATCCTCGACCGTGGCATGGCAAACTGTGTGCGTGAGCTGTCTGTGCTGGAACATCTGGTAGGAGTGAGGCATAGGACACATGGACATAGGCCAGCTACACCACCTAGTGCAGGTCAACGTGAGCGTGCCACCTCACATGGCCGCTTCCATAGTGTCGGTAGCAGTAGCAGTGCAGCTGGTGCTGCAATGTCCACACCAGGTCACAGCAGGCCACGTGGATGTGGCCCTGGACGTTCCTGGCGGGGACACGGTTCCAGCGGCCATGTGTCATCAGACAGTAGCCATTCTATACCTCTGCATGGTAGTGCCCGTGCAACCCCTGGCAGGCACAGGACACGTGGCCGTGTCCGGTCACAGTGAGCTGTACAACCTGGTCTGTACAATCTGGAGCTGTCCATAATACCCTTGTGTAGGCCTCACAAATGACAGAACTGTGTGCACACGTACACACACACAACAAACACAACTGTAGGGCTCCACAACACCCACCTGCATATGGAACAGACATGTCCATTCAAATCACTGGCCCTTACCCGCACACATGATGTCATCCATTGGAGCAGCCTATGCCCCTGGCAAACAGTATCACCCTGTGCATATGATGAAGCCTGTGCTGCATCCCTGTCATCCACACCATCGGTGCAGGGATATGCTCATATGGTCTGATGGACAGAGTGAACAGAATAGTGACAGGTGTATCTAACATTACTTGTGTATGCATATTGCGGGATGTGTATGTTGTATTGGTCATGTGTGAATACTGAGATGTGAGAGGTGTATCTAACATTACATGTGTATGCATATTGAGGGATGTTGCATTGGACGTGTGTGAATACTGTGAGATGTGTATGTGACATCAGTGGTGTACTGTCAACATGCACCAGTCATACCATGTAGTCCAGGTGCAGCATGCATTGTGATATGTTCACAGTATGTGTCTCGGTTACAACAGTAACAGCATGTTGGTAATGCCCTGGTTCCCTCCTATGGTGTACTGGCATGTGCCTACAGGTAGCAGTGTTTGCAGTCCCCCATGTGTAACTGTGGAGTACTCACAGGCACGTATGGCAATATCAGCATGCTAAACATACCCTCAACCTGACTGTTGGACAGTCGAACATGACACAGATGTCCGAACATGACACAGATGTCCACACATATACTACACCTGAAGCATGTGGTCAGTTGAACAGGCTACAGCGGACAGAGATGTGACATACATACAGGGAAACATTACAGGTATGTTGACATGGTGCAGGGGTTGTACACAGTGGTCAGGCCAATGATGATGTTAGAGGCCACCTGATAGCATGAGGCCACACTGTGTAGCAGTAATACCCTGTCACAGTACAGGAACATGGCCACATTCACGGGTCTACAGCACTATAATACACCCCATAGTGTTCATGTGTGGACCCTTGCCTATGTGGTCATCACCCTCACAGTACTTTGCACCCACATGACATGGCACAGAGAAGGGACATGCACTGGTAGCCAGTATGGCTGGGACCGATGGCATCAACAGGGTAGTAGACTGCATCACCATGAGGGGTTAGTGATCCTGTTTCCACAGTATGGTAGCATACACCCTCACACCAAGCACCAGACAGCCATACATACATACATACATACACACACACACACATTGTGGTGACCAGATATGTGTGTATGGATAGCCGATGTGTATGATGCACCACACCTGCCGACCTCATGCTTTCCACACTGCAGTATGTACAGATCTTTACAACGGTGTACAAGGATGTGTTACATCTGGGACATAGTCCCCACCATATGTGGCATGTGTGGTCACACAAGCGGACACACAAGGCAGTGCTGGGAATGATACACCTGCCATATGATGATCCGTTTGATAGACATGCAGCGGTACTGTCCGCAGTATGTGTACCAATGCTATGTCTGGCAATTGTGTGGCTATGTGCACACGGGAGGATGTCAGCGATACAGGTGTCATGTAACATACAGTTGGTTACACCTGACCGCTGTGTATGCCTTAAGTCATCACCATCAAGTAACAGTGACATAGTGTACTGTTTGCACATGGCATGGTAGGGTGGTGTGTGACACACCTGTGAGCCATCCACAGCACACATACATCTACACAGGTGGATCACCACTTTATGTACACAGATCCCTCCAGACGTGATGTACAACCAACTGTACTGTCTGTATGTCACCATATACAGGTGTCAATGATGGGGCTGCATTGTGACTGCATGTTGTAGTTAGGCACAGCTGTATTACGGATATCAGCCACTGCACATGCATGGCTGCTGCATGCACAGTACAGATTGTACATGTGCATTGGTCCTACATGTGTCTCCTGTAGCCATGTTTGTATGCATTGCTATTGGTGGACATGTGTGTTGACATACATGACACATGGACTGTGGTATGATATCATGGGTGTCATGGGTGACTACTACAGGGGAATGTGTCCTCCGTCAACATTTCTACCTCCTGTACTGTGAGCATTCAACAGTCATGGACCCACCTTCCATTTGCATGCGTATGATTGCTTAGGCCACTGTTCTGCATGGGGGACAGCAAAGGCTTAGCTATGTACATATGTGTTGTGTGTGTGGTCCATGCACACATCCACTACAATCACATGTTTGACATATCCAAACATGTGTGTTCATTGGTGTACAGCAACACTCATCTGTCACAGCTGTGTAAGACCCGGGGCCCCTGATATGTCTTGAGATGACCTGGTCATGTATAGTGGCATACTTGCAATGCATAAAACCTGTTGGAACCCTGTCAGTACATGTGTACCCTGCACAGTTGCTGTAGACCTCTGTACAGTCCACTGGTCATGTGTCACATGGTGTTGTGGTAATGTATGTCTGTGTACTGCTGCAGCAACAACATGGTGATGTCTCAAGGGCTACAGCATAGACTGTGGTGTGTGTATGTCTGGGATCTGCACCTGTGACAGCTGTGATGGCAGCTGAGTGTGTACTGGTCACTGCATGTGTGTGACCGCTCTGTGCATGAGGACAGTTATACTTTACTGTGCCCTTCCATGTCTAGACTCTGTCTGCATGCAAGATGGCCCTTTGCAACTGCTAAGTGTGTGAGCATGCCCAGTACGCTCTTGTGTAGATGGACACATATGACAATCCCAACTGAGCCCTTGCGAGTTGAGACTCCGTCTGCATGCAAGACGGGCCTTTGCAATTGCTAAGTGTGTAAGCATGCCCAGTACGCTGTTGTGTAGATGGACACATGACAGTCCCAACTGAGCCCTTGCGAGTTGAGACTCTGTCCGCATGCAAGACGGCCCTTTGCAACTGCTAAGTGTGTGAGCATGCCCAGTATGCTGTTGTGTAGATGGACACACATGACAGTCCCAACTGAGCCCTTGCGAGTTGAGACTCTGTCTGCATGCAAGATGGCCCTTTGCAACTGCTAAGTGTGTGAGCATGCCCAGTATGTTGTTGTGTAGATGGACACACATGACAGTCCCAACTGAGCCCTTGCGAGTTGAGATTCCGTCTGCATGCAAGACGGCCCTTTGCAACTGCTAAGTGAGTGAGCATGCCCAGTACACTGTTGTGTAGATGGACACACATGACAGTCCCAACTGAGCCCTTGCAAGTTGAGACTCCATCTACATGCAAGACGGCCCTTTGCAACTGCTAAGTGTGTGAGCATGCCTAGTATGCTGTTGTGTAGATGGACACATGACAGTCCCAACTGAGCCCTTGCGAGTTGAGACTCTGTCCACATGCAAGATGGCCCTTTGCAACTGCTAAGTGTGTGAGCATGCCCAGTACGCTGTTGTGTAGATGGACACATATGACAATCCCAACTGAGCCCTTGCGAGTTGAGACTCCGTCTGCATGCAAGACGGCCCTTTGCAATTGCTAAGTGTGTAAGCATGCCCAGTACGCTGTTGTGTAGATGGACACACGACAGTCCCAACTGAGCCCTTGCGAGTTGAGACTCTGTCCACATGCAAGACGGCCCTTTGCAACTGCTAAGTGTGTGAGCATGCCCAGTACGCTGTTGTGTAGATGGACACACATGACAGTCCCAACTGAGCCCTTGCTAGTTGAGACTCCGTCTGCATGCAAGACGGCCCTTTGCAACTGCTAAGTGTGTGAGCATGCCCAGTATGCTGTTGTGTAGATGGACACACATGACAGTCCCAACTGAGCCCTTGCAAGTTGAGATTCCATCTGCATGCAAGACGGCCCTTTGCAACTGCTGAGTGAGCATGCCCAGTACACTGTTGTGTAGATGGACACACATGACAGTCCCAACTGAGCCCTTGCGAGTTGAGACTCCGTCTGCATGCAAGACGGCCCTTTGCAACTGCTAAGTGTGTGAGCATGCCCAGTATGCTGTTGTGTAGATGGACACACATGACAGTCCCAACTGAGCCCTTGCAAGTTGAGATTCTGTCTGCATGCAAGACGGCCCTTTGCAACTGCTAAGTGTGTGAGCATGCCCAGTACACCATTGTGTAGATCGACACACAGTACAGTCCGAACGGATGTGTATTACTAAGCATGTGGCCATGCCCAGTGACACCTTGTGTTGGTGATGTCCCTCTGTGCATGGCTGTTGACATCCTGTATAGCCATGGTGGTCATCCAGGCAACAGATGTCCATTTTCAACTTCACGATGGATGCCTACTGAGTACACACTGGTCAACTATCTTGAAGGGTGTACTGTCTGTGGGGCATCCAGTGACTATGTCATATTGTCGTGGTTCACCGTAAATCTTACGTTGCCACGATCACACCACTGCCGTGTGTTTGTCTACGTGTACCGTGGGACAGTAATATGTCTGTATGCTTTCAGACTGATCACTCTCTATACAATCCCTGTCGACGCCCTTGTCAGTGTGGATGATGACACACGCCTAGAAGTATGCCTCTGGGATGGCTGTGTTTAGTAATCTTGGTAGCGCGTTCTGTAAATGCGTCATGCTGTAGTGTGTTAGGGTAGTTAGGTGTATGTTCAACTCCCAGCCCTGCCAAGTGTGTGTGTGTGTGTGTGTGTGTGTGTGTGTGTGTGTGTGTGTTTGCGCGCATGCTCCCATCTGCCTGGGGACTCAGTCTTGCTTTTAGACGCCTCACACCACAGCAGTTTCCTACCAATATCTTTGTCTTTGTGGATGATGACACGCACCTAGATGTCTGCCTCTGGGACTGCTGTGCTTAGTAATCTTGGTAGCGCGTTCTGTAAATGCATCATGCTGTAGTGTGTTAGGGTAGTTAGGTGTATGTTTGACTCTCAGCCCTGCCAAGTGTGTGTGTGTGTGTGTGTGTGTTTGCGCACATGCTCCTGTCTGCCTGGGGACTCAGTCTTGCTTTTAGACGCCTCACACCACAGTAGTTTCCTACCGACGTCTTTGCCTTTGCAGATGATGAGACGTACCTAGATGTCTGCCTCTGGGACTGCTGTGCTTAGTAATCTCGGTAGCACGTTCTGTAAATGCATCATGCTGTAGTGTGTTAGGGTAGTTAGGTGTATGTTCGACTCCCAGCCCTGCCAAGTGTGTGTGTGTGTGTGTGTGTGTGTGTGTGTGTGTGTGTGTTTGCGCGCATGCTCCCATCGCCTCACACCACAGCAGTTTCCTACTGATGTCTTTGCCTTTGCAGATGATGACACGCACCTAGATGTCTGCCTCTGGGACTGCTGTGCTTAGTAATTTCGGTAGCCCGTTTTGTAAATGCATCATGCTGTAGTGTGTTAGGGTAATTAGGTGTATGTTCGACTCCCAGCCCTGCCAAGTGTGTGTGTGTGTGTGTGTGTGTGTGTGTGTGTGTGTGTGTGTGCGTGTGTGTGTGTGTGTGTGTGTGTGTGTGTGTGTGTGTGTGTGTGTGTGTTTGTGCGCATGCTCCCGTCCGCCTGGGGACTCAGTCTTGCTTTTAGATGCCTCACACCACAGCAGTTTCCTACCAATGTCTTTGCCTTTGTGGATGATGACACGCACCTAGATGTCTGCCTCTGGGACTGCTGTGCTTAGTAATCTTGGCTGCGCATTCTGTAAATGCGTCATGCTGTAGTGTGTTAGGGTAGTTAGGTGTATGTTTGACTCCCAGCCCTGCCAAGTGTGTGTGTGTGTGTGTGTGTGTGTGTGTGTGTGTGTGTGTGTGTGTGTGTGTTTCCAGCTGCATGACAACAGTACATTGCTTTTCAGTATTCACTCTCCATAACATCCGTGTGGCGTCTTTGCCTTTGATGCTGCTGTCCGCAGGCTAGACGTGTGCCTGTGTGAATCATGTGATCCACTGATCACGGTAGCGCATTCTGTAACTGCGTAATGCTGTCGTGTGGTACAGTGCTTACGTTTGTGTTCTGCTCCCAACCCTGCCACGTGTGTGTGTGTGTGTGTGTGTGTGTGTGTGTGTGTGTGTGTGTGTGTGTGTGTGTGTGTGTGTGTGTGTGTGTATGTATCTATCTACACACATATATATATATATATATATATATATATATATATATATATATAGCTATATATATATATATATATATATATATATATATATATATATATATATATATATATATATATATATATATATATATAAAATGTATATGGTATATAGATATGTATGTTGGGATTATCACTCTTGAATGTGCTGCATTATCTGTACGTGAGCACCTTGGATGTATGTGCATCTGCTATGGCTCTGTGATAGTGCACATACTGTGTGCTGTAGTGATCGTGGGTTATACATGTGTAGCGACCGGTTATTGTGTTGCTGGGTATTACACGGGCATTGGAAACAATGTTAGTACAGCACCTTTGAATGGTCGTATGCAGATCTCGACAACACTCAGCAGTCGTTATTACATTGGAGTGTGAGTATGGCTCATATCCATCTGTAGTAACAGACAGTTCTATGCACCTCAGGTTAACATTACAGACTCACGTTTATCCACAGGTTGTGGTACAGATCCCAGGACTGTATGTGTAGACATTGACAGGTGCAGGACTGGGTTGTGTTGGATGCATGGAGGGGTGTCCATGGCCAGTAATAGGGATCTCTACAGCCTGGCAGGTACAGTCTGTGACTTTCCCACAACCTCCTGTATATGGCTGACACATGCTGTACCTGTGTATATGCAGACACACACACTTACCACAAACAGCTATGGCTATCACATATACACACCCATTGCACCACCATTGGGCCATGCAATAACCGTTGTCCCTCACACATACACACCTACATGTACATTGGATGGCTCAATGACAGCTCTGGAAATGTTAACACCACACCCTGTGCATATGATGTCACCTGTGCCACCACCTGTGATGTGTAACATTGATGCAGAATCTGACTAACCTGGTGCTGCTGCACATGGTGGCTTTATTCCACTGTATTGATGTTAGCATGCTGTTAACACACAGTGTGTTACTTCCAGGTGTATATCAGCAGGCATGATGCATTGCAGCTATGACCATCACTGTAGCATAGTTTACAGCACTGTTACTGCTGATGATGTATTCTCCATCCATGTGCCATTTCACTGATGTGTGTAGTATTGGCAGCATGTGTGTCTGTGTGTGCAGTACGTGTGTGATGTGTGTAGCACACATGTATACATGCTTACAAACGCATACACGATATTACATGGGCTTCACCATTCGTACACTAGCTTACTCGTTCTTCCACACTCCACACGCGCACACGGGCTAACACGCACGCACGCATGCTTAATCGGGCTTATTGGCGCGCACGGGCACAGACACACTGTGGGCAGGTTTGCAGGTCACATCGGTGGTATCCATGGCGTACACTGTCAGTCTCCTGACGTTCCCTAGGATAGCTCATGACATGCCTCTTGCACTGAGTACTGACAGCACTCATGTGACTGCTCCGGTGAGGTTACAGTGTTTTATACATACACACTCATGTTATCACCTACCTTCTACTCTAATAGTCCCCTTGACCTACACTACACTGTAGAGGCTTGGCCCATATGGCATGACATGTTGTGATTCACAATCCTCATCCTCACTTGCCTCACATTGCCTACAAATGCTTCGTTACATCTCTGACAGAGCGCTTCCACACATAAGAACCAGTACGCAGTAGCCATGTTGTCTCCAGCTTGCCATTCATCTGCATGGCGTACTAACGTCTAACTAAACCTACATTTTGTATGTATATTATACATATGTCTTGTTTTGAAGCGCAGCACGTTTTCGTGGAGCTGCGCTACGCTTCCACACCAGGGATCAGGGGAGGACAACTACTGGTTTATTGATATCCAATGGACAAAGCCACCACTGGCCTTGGGCTTGGACATTGGCATGCTTCTTCGACTGTATTCATACTGTATTTGCAGCTGTCATTGCTCCGTTTAGCAACGTGCAAAACGTTAGTCGCATAACATCCGGGTACATTTCTGCACATAACTCTGCTCTTGCACGGACAGCTTACTGTTTCATGTATCGCGTAATTACATTATTTGCATAGCTTACACATACAAATGGGGTATGTTGCAAATCCTAACATTGTCCATGCAATGTTCGTGTTACGGGTGGTCTTGCATGCCCCTACGGGTGTTTGCTGAATAGCCTGGCAGTCATCTTTCCTTGCTGTACTCTCACTCAATCCATACATGCCAGAGGTTTCATGTACCATGGCCTAGGCTTTGCTGTGTGCTATGTCTAGTTGTGGTGTATGCATGGCTGTGGGTATGTCCCATTGTCATCATTGGTAAAGGTGACACCCTATAGGTACTTCATGTAGACCTCTGTGTCATTTGATATGTCAGCACATACCTGCGGCCAATACTGAACTTCCTACTGCAGCACTTTTCATACCTTCTGAGTTATCTTGCGGTTGATAATGCTGTTTCCTCAGACATGTATCTGTTTCTGATCATACCTATCAACCTCCTAGAGCAAAACATCTGTACAAAGCCTAACATGATGGGGGGACAAATAGGGGAAAATTATACATATTGCTCTTACAAACATAGATAGTTGACAGTATTATAGGTTTTGCATTAGTATGACCTTTCTGAGGGATTTGGGGTCTTAAACTCATATGTTTATCATTATTTAATGACGTCAGTTCTCAGGTATTTGGCAGACAGGTACAGATTGTAAGAGGAACACACCACACATATGAGGCATACATCTGCACATTCGTACAGTTGCGAGGTATGTTTCTGATACTGGAAATCAATTTTCTTACACCAATTCACACAATACATGGTGCCATCACAGGCCAGTTGCCATTACATTCCTATTGCAGGACACACCCACCCAGAGGGTTATATTCCTCACAGAGGCCAACAGGTGCTTATCCACACTAATTATTCTATCATGTACCTTATGTGTACGCCGGTATATGCGTTTTTCACGTACGAGTATGGGGGACTGGACACTGTATCGGTGACACTGCATGACACCCTGAGGGACACATGTCTTTTGAGTCTATTAACCTTCCACATTGACTTTCACAGGGCATACATTGTCATTCACATTTGTGGAAATGCATGCTTTTGACTTGTACATGTTTTGTCATTTGTCCTGACGTCTTTCTTCTCACCTGTCCACCTAGTATCACTAGTTCTGTACATTTAATTAGGACGGGTTACCTTCATACCTCTCACCTGTACACATTATGGGTATATGCCCCGAGGTCTGACCTATGATTCTGTTACATTTGTCATGATAATGTGCCTTTCTGGTAGATTGCTGGCAAGGCATGATGGACTGTGCAGTTAGGTAATCATGACTGACATTTCTATTTCATGATTACTAACTCTCATAACATTCATATTCCTGACTACGCAATTATTCTATCAACGTTCTGACTTTGTCTGGGGTATATTTAATATAGTCCCTATTTGTCTTTCGTGTACTATGCCTTAGTCCAGCTGTCTTATTCTGACATTTTGGCAGGTATGGTTACCATCTTGGTCGTATGCATGTCCATCCATGATAATCGCCTACATGACACTGATATAGGTCCCTACGTCTTCCCCCAATGGTTTACACAATATCCAGTAGATGGGTTGCACCTTTTTGGAGAATATAGGCATGTGCTATACCCACATAGGTATATTGATCACTCCCATGGGGCGTACCTAATAGATCTGTGCCAACCAACACCTTGGCCCATTTCTGCATACCCATGATTCCCATACCTGACACCCCTCCACAGTACCCATTAGACATGTTTAATGTGAGTGATAATAAAGTGTGAGGACACTTCCGAGCACTCCCCACTCTGCTGATATCAGGTCGTACGTCATACATTCTATCGACCCATGTGTTATTACCGTTGCACCTGCTACTGTTGCATGTACAGCTATATTGTAGTTGCAGCTGTGACGTCTTTTGCATCGATGATGGTTCGCACTTTGTACAGGATCAATTTTTGGGGTCCTGCAAAGGACACCTATATTCATGTTTAATGTGCAGAACTTGCAGGCCCTGTCACACTGGTACTTTCCGGGCAATGGTTTGGAAAGCATCGGTGTATTCTCCTTTCATGCATGTCTGTCTGTCTATCCATAATAGCTATACCGTGACCTATTTATGTACATGTGTTATATGTACAGGGACATACGTTTGTTGTGTATATATCTATTCATGTATCGTGTGTGTATATATATATATATATATATATATATATATATATATATATATGTACATATATACATATGTCTGTACATTCCTCATCTCATAATTTGCTTTGGTTTATGTCTGTGGATATATGTGTATATATATCTCCATATCATACCTTTCAACTGTACAGATTTCTGCTGCATGTACAGCTGTTTGCCTCTTATCTTTGGTCCATTTTTCATAACCTTGTGTCTATCTGGCAAGTTAGTCACATATCATTAAAGACTGACGTTGGTAAATAATGACAAACATTTCAGGTTACGACTTCATACCCTTCAGAGAATCCATGCTAGTGACACACCTGTTATTCTATCCACTTTCTATGTTTGTTAGGCAATATCTGGGGATTGTCCCTATTTGTACCATTTGTTGTCATGGCTTTGTCCGGTTTTGTACTTTACGGGGTTAACAGGTATGAGCCATGTACATAGAACGTGGGGAAAGCACCATTCATTTTCTATTCTGTGAGCGGATTACACACGCACAGGCGCACTTGCATATCCTTATTGTGGGTTACATATGTTTCATAGATAATTGTGCTTACGTGAACTTTCATAATTCTGACCGTAACAGTTACATATCTGTATTCCAGTTTATGGACTGCTGCGAAACACATGTTCACCTTTCCATATTTAAATGCGTGTACAGCACGAACGCATTCATTACACTTTCAAGTTATATGTGCAGTGGTCGTAGGTCAACCGGGACTGCAGTCACGTTGGCCGGATGCCGAAACCACTATTCTATTGGTGTTCTCCCTCATTGATATGCATACCCATAGTACTTAGCTACATCAACATATGACTCACCACTTCACCTACAACACAGGCATCCATTCTCCTGCTGGGAAAAAGGCTGTACTACATATTACACATTCCCTATTGCCTACTGTTGTGGACTCCAGCTGCATTGTTAATCTCTCCAAGGATATGCAGAACACCAAGGCATATAGTCCAGCCACATACAGGTCTTTGATTGTCAGGGTGTTCATGTAGTGATCCAGGTTTAGGCTTGTCCACCTGGTGAATGGAACTTCCCTGGCCGAGTTCAAATGTCAGACAAAGCATATGGACAGGGATTATCTCCCTATTTTGAAGTTTTACCTGTGTTTATAGATGCAGGTGTTTGGGCATCTGTCAGCAGCTTATTCTGTTGGCATTACATATTATGGGTGGGGTTGTTACAGTCCATACTCCATGGTGAGGGGTGTTCCCATTCACATTTGACTATTACCTGTATATAGTCATACGGGGATTATTATTTTGGACATGAAGTGACTACAGGTATGCAGTTGTACATTACACAAGTGTGAAGGGTTGTTACTCTAAATATGTACGGACCATACCTCTCAACCTCTTAGAGCACCAAACCTGCGCAAAACCTACATGATGGGGGACAATTAGGGACACATTTTAACGATTGCTCTTACAAGCTTAGAATGTTGATAGACTACTAGGTTTTGCATTAGCATAACTTTTCTGCAGGTTGTGGAGTCTTAAACTCAGGATATTTCTCATTATTTAGTGACGTTAATCCTCAGCTATTTACCACACTGGTGCAGATTGTTGGAGGCACACACCAACACTATGGGGCGAACCTGTGGTCATTCTTAGGGTTGCCACCTTTTCAAATGCCCAAAGTGGGACATGTTCTGTAGAGATGTCAGATTTTCCAGGACAAAACATACCTACAGCCGTGCATAGTACAGAACTTTAACCTTTTTTGTACATATAATAGCTTATTCTAGTAACATTTGAATTGCTTATGCTACTTCACATAACATATAGAAGTTTCATATATAAGATAACTGTTTTATGCGACTATTAAAGAAAATTAGGAAATAACTTTGTCCTAAACTCTCTGAACATTTACTATGTCTTGATTTTTTTCACAGGACACAACTGCCTACAGAGGGACTGTTACTCGCAAAGTGGGACAGGTGGTGACCTTAGTCATTCTACGAATATCCGGACAGTTGAGTGGTATGGCACGGACCTCTGTAATACGCTGTTGTGTTCTGGCACAGCAGTAGCTCAGCATTACAGACTGCAGTCAGAAAGTGCTGACAGACAGTTGGGTTTCAGACTTCATACTCCAGACATTAATGCCAGTGTGCAAACTGTTATTCTATCAAATGTCTATGTTTCTAAGAGCTATCTTTACAGATTGTCCCTGTTTTTGGACCTTTGTCTCACTTATATTCACGGCTCTGTCCAGATATCTTGCTCACACAGGTTGACAGGTATGGTCGGTCACGACTGCACACAGTCAGTGTCCCTCACACTTGATCAGGGTTGACCTGTTTATGTCAGTGTCTTCCTCACGCTCATGCCGTTTACCACTTTGCAAATGTGTACATTATATTCTCCCTCCTATTTGTGTCTGGACACGTGCATCACGGGAAGGTATTTTATCCTGGGTGGTAGGTTATGCATGCCCACTTAGGGCTGGACAGTGTCATGGACCTCCACTGCACGTTCTGACTTGTGTCCAGATATCTACTGGATTGGACATCATGTCGTCATACCCATTCTACTATTTACACAACTTGGTCATCCCATGAGGGATATCCCAAAAATTGGACTAGACCAAAACAAGTTAGATAACGAAGATTTTTGTGGCTTCATGAAAACGTGCAGGGGGTTTTACATGCAGGGGATACATGGTTTGCAATCCTGACACTGCCTAGGGTGACAATACCTACTACATATGTGTAGGGGTCACTGTATGTGGCTGTTTCTGCAACAAACCAGTGGGCCAAGTACGGCTGGATTTGGTGGATGTTCTGGTATGGTGGCAGGTTGTGTGTTGTGGAGGGTATGCTGGGCAGGCCATTATGCATCCAGGTGTGTTGCGTTTGTTATGGCCAGTTCAATCAGGACCCATCTGTGGGTATGTGACGGTGACATGTCTATACATTTGTCTTGCATATTTCCATATTCATATGTTTGTGGGATTGTGTTCTGCACTATGGCCTGTCTGCTTGTATTGCAGCTGTTTCTACATGTGGTTGTGTTTCTTTCTACTTCACCCACTGCCCCCTCATACACCTCCGGTTCACCTTTTCTGCATATGACACAGTATCGTCTTTGAGGAATTTACCATTAAACACCCACCCCTCACACGTGAATTCCTCACACCGCATAGAGCACTACTTTGGTTGTTGGCCCATGACACAGCCAGAGTTACACATTGACTACCCTACATGTGTCGGGTACCTTTATGGTTGTGTGGACTACCCTGCCATGTTTGCTTTCCACATGCTATACCTCACGCGCATAGGTACACGCCCATACTTCACTTTCATTACTTGGTTGGTGTATCCGGGCACTACCCATTCGACTGTGTCACATACACGTTCGGATTATACAGCTGCCTTCCGGATTTTGCCAGCCTGTCGTATTCATTGGTAGGATGGCACCTTTTCCTATGTCCAAGCTATTCCTTACACATGTCCAACTGTTGTGGACATTGCCTCCCCACAGTTGACAGTTGTGTTTCCACCTTTTCAATTGGCCACAGTGTGACATAGGGTTACCACCTGTCCCACTTTGCGAGGGACAGTCCCTCTTTGGGCAGTTGTGTCCTGAGATGTAATTGTAAACATGGCAAATGTCCTGAGAGTTTAGGACAAAATTATTTCTTATATTTTATGTGATAGTTGCATTAAACAGTTATTCTGTATCTGAAATACCTAAATGTTATGAGAAACAGAATAAGCAACTAAACTGCTACAAACATTTTGTAGGCAAAACAGTTACATTCTGTCCTTTGTACTGGCTGTGGGTATGTGTCGGCCTGCAAAATCTGATGTCTGTACCAAACATGTCCCACTTTGGCCATTTGAAAAGGTGGCAACCCTACTGTGACATTTGTGGTGAACACAGCATATTTTACAGGCCGACACATACCCACGGTCAGTTCGGCAGATAGAACTTACAATTGTTACCTATATCTAAGCTTATTCTTGTAGCATTTTGGTATCTTATTCTGTTTGTTATGACATTTATGTAATATACGTTCAGTGAAATATGTTTAATGCAACTATTGCATGACATCTACGGAAGAATTATGTCCTATATTCTCTGGACATTTGCCAGTTTTACATGTTTGGGTCAGGACACATCTGCCCACAGAGGGACTGTTGCTCGCAAAGTGGAACAGGTGGTAATCTTGGTCGATGGTACGGATCATACTGTTCCTTTCGGCCTACATGTGTCCGTATTGTTATGGCTGTTTATATGCTCCTTCTGTTTCGTTTACATGCGTATGCTATTTCCTATCACATTTGTTATGTGAAATACGGACATACCTTTTGTATGTGGCTATTACATGACTTGTGGGATATGATTCGACATACGGTCACTACATATAGCTACATTTCTCCTCGTGTATTTTGTTATGGACACATCTGCACAGCTATGTTCCCTCCCTCACATTATGGGTCGGCTGGTGACCCTCTCCGTTGGACTGGACGTACCTACTGGTGGCGCGCTAACATACGATACATTTCACTTCCACATGGTATAGCTATCAACACTACGTTAGACTATGGGCGCACGGTTTTCATGTCATTTGTTCAAAGGTAGGGACCCGTTATCCCCTACCATGCATTTGTGTTTGATTCTTCATTTTCTGTTCGCAGGGACTATGCTTTGCATACGTTTCAGTATCCACGGACACTGATAGGTACAATTACTATTGCTGGTGGAATATAATATTCAGCAGTTTAGGTTGCTCCTTGACAGCCGACATTGACACGCCTCCGTGCGCAACTTCGATACGCCCCTTGCACTTGCACACGTTTCCTATGCACGTGGCTGTGGCAGCTACACACCTTCATTAATATGCATGTGGCGCGACTACTCCATATATACGCCGCACGGCCGGTGCACGCCTTACGCCTGCCTTGCGCCGAGCTTCATGAATCCCAGGGTGAGTTTTTTTCTAAATGACTATAACCTCTGTCGGCATCAATTCAAGTGTATAGTTTGTACGTCATTGGTAGGTAAGTTATTGGTCAATAGTTTTTAAGATAGCTTGCAGGTTCTCCCTTAAATAGGAACATTGTTTTTCCTGTTGTTAGCCAGGTTGGTGTCTGTTCAGGAGGCACATATAAATAGCTCTTACTCATGGCTAAATCTTCATACAAATATGTTAATACTTTCAGCTTGAAGTTAGGTACTGCATCTGGGCCTGGGGTTTTCCAGTTAGAAGCTTCTCTTAACTTTGATTCAACCTCTCTGTTTGTTACTTCATCCCATTTCATATCCTGTACCACCTGTGTAGGTTAAGTCCTGATTATGGAAGCTAATTTGGCAATATACCACAAAAAGCTCAAATAATACTCTAAGCAGAAGGCCTTCTAATAATGACTGAAAGAGCATGACCACATCTGAGGTGAGCCCACAGACTGAAAATCAATTACAGGGTGAGAGTCATCTGTTCAGTTGTATTCATTCTTTCTTCAATACCCATATTATCCAAAGCAGGTTGTAGGGGAAATGGAAGGTAACCCAAAATCAAAGAACATAAGGCAGAAGACCAGTCGTGGATAAGGCAATCTTTATTTACACATGCATGCACACGTGAATGTGTGCACACACTCACTCTTAACCACATATGCACTTCTGGGAAATGACGAGGATCTGCAGTTTATCTAACAGCATGATTTTAGGGTATTAGAGGAAAGTGGCTCAGTCAGCAATAATACAGAGGGGACACAGAAGAAACACAAACAAGTTCCCAGAAGGCACTGCAGCTAGGGACCAAAATTGGGAGCCTAGAGTTGCAAGGCAGTAATGTTGACCTCTGCTTCTCTGTGCAATCCCAACTTAATTAAATTGCAATTTTCTTTTTGTTTAACTCTGTAAGCTCACCAGAGGCAGATGCTACTTTTAAGGGGCAACCTGGTAGCATAGTTTAGGTGACTAATTCTGAGTCACAAAGTTTGCAAACATATTTCAGCCCATCTGACGCTGTCTGTCTGCTTGCCTATTTCAGCTTCTGTAAATTTTACCCCTTGCTGCATTATCGTTTGTCATAAACTGTGGTGTAACAGCTGCAATACTAGGTTCAGAATCATTCAACGTTTGACACTGAAAAACTGTGACCATAGGCAGGGTCATGAACAAAAAACATCATGCAATAAGAGATACCCTTCCTAAAGGCTATAAAGGGAGTGTAGACAGAAATCAACTTGCTGTCTAACTTCTTATAGGTAGAAGCAACCATTTCAGTCTTGTAAATAGTGGGGATTTTACCAGAGGAAAGAACAGAAAAGTATTTGTATGTGATGCATCAAAAAAAAAAAAATACAGAAGTTAAACACATATACAGTTGCAGAACTGCTATAGTAAGAATTTACCATTATTTATCTCTGTAGGAGATGAGCTCAGAACATAGCTCTGAACCTCTTACAGCAAGAAATCTTGACAAAGCCATAAATAATGGTCTAATAAAGGCCCAAAGATATGGACAATTTTTAAACATTGCTCTTACAAACTTAGAAAGTAGATAAAAAAAAACAGATTTTACATTAGCATATATTTTCCTAAGGGTATAAATTATGAAACTCAAATGTCTGTCATTATTTTCCAACTTAAATCTTCAAAGATTTGCCAGTGATTTGCTAGAAAACCACAATTTTATGAAAATGGTCCAAAAATATGAGGCAAAAATTCTGGACATTCTATGAAAATCTGTGCAGTTGAGAAGTATGCTCAGAATCAAAAGATGGTATTTATTTATGTGGTGCTGTAATATTCTGGAATTAGCTAAGAATTATTTAACTGGAGACTGCAGAAAATAATTTTGGCACAGCATATGCAGTCTTGCTGAAAGTTATTTCAGAATGATATTTAAGAAGTCAGTGTATAAGCCAGAGGCCTTACATTCTGATCAGCCCTTTCTTCTGCTAATTAACTTCCTGTCAGAGTAAAAAGGTTAAAAACAATCAGTTTATACAATTTGTGCTTTACCTTCATGCTAAAACAGGATTCCATATCTTAGCTTCCCTTTCTCCCGGTCTAATAAATGTTATAGATAAATTAACAATTATTTTACTGAGCATTTCAAAATGCAGCTAACTATCCCTTTCACACTAGAGTTATTTGTGACAAATGGTAGTCTTCATGTCAAAACTATGTTGCAGAACTGAAGAAGAGAAGATACACACAATGTCAAATATTTTCTCTACTGGTGGTTTATCTTGACAACACATAAATACTTCTAACAGGCAGAATAGCATTGAGCTATGCTTTCTACTGGACTAAACTTGAGCCTTCCTCCAGTGATTACCTCAACAAAGAAGTCAAGCATGCCAATACCCTTGGTAAATAATAAAAAAAAGTCTGATTCATGTTTGGAGCACATAGCCAATGAAGCTTATATGCCTTTTCTGTACTTCTCCTCTTTGTATCTAGAACAGTTATTCAGAGGTAGGGTTACTAGATTTCAATGTATATTTCAAATAGCTATACCTACTCATAACAAAAATGTTCCAAGTCTCCTCCCCTAGTCTGCTATTAAGTTTTGCCACAATCTGAAGTCTCTGTCACACAAGATGTTATTTACCTGTCACTCCCTCCTCCACTGTGCCCCAGAAAGTACCCAATATAAGCATGCAAACCCTGACCTAAAATTATCCACAATCCTAACTTACTCTTTTAAATCCTATTTCTGACTTTTCATTAATTGCCATTATGACTTCACAGGCTGACAGACTGATAGAATGCACGGCAATATGTACACCATGTTCTATGTAATATTTTTCACTGCACTAATTCCTGATGTGCTCAGCTATCTGTGTTATCTTTTTCTGTGATATTTTTATGAGATGTTTCTTCCTTTTGATTCATAACCCTTGTAAAAAGAGCTGCTCTTCTCAAAAATATCTTCCAAGTTATTTTTTTTAATTAACTCTAAGTGCTGAAACATCTCATTTATGAAATCAAATGCTGAAGTGCAGATATGTGCCTTAATAAGGTTTAGAATGTCTTCACAGAGCTGTCTATTAGGGGAATCTCAAATCCCTCAATTTACTGAAGGCTGCTACTGCCGGAAAATTACTTTAAATGTACTACAGGATTAGAGAGTGAAACACTCAGCAGGAGGTAGTGAAGAAAAGTGTTATCATGTTTCTGCTTCAGATATGTAGGTATGTATGTCTTTACGTGTCATGCATATTCAATACTTGGTAAATCATGATGATAGCTGCAGATTGTAACTTTTTCAGGCCTCTTTTCCCATACCTTATTATATGACCTGCTCACGTAGGGCAAGGTCATTTACTATTTTATATAATACAAGGCTTTTACCTTGATCTTCCCAAATTAATTCAGATGACTCACACCATTATGTGCAATATATTCAAGTTTAAAAAAAAAATCATGGCTGGCTGAAACACCCAAGATCTAGTACGTGCATTCCTGTGTGGTAGAGAAAAGAAAATCAATTGGGCTCTTCAGAATAGAATCTATAATAAAATATACCTTTTGCCAGCATCAATATGTATTTGTGTGTCCTGTATTCACTTAAAAATTTAATTTGGGAGGCACATCACAAATTATTTTTTTAAGTCTGAAAATAACATAAGTACCTGCTATTTTCTTTGCTAGTTCAATAAAGATGCAATTAAAAACTTAAAATCATGGTAGTAGACACCGTAGAATTCCATTTTATGCTGTTTCTTTATTAACTGTAAAAATATTTTTCTCCACTATCCGCATTCATTTCCTGGATGAATATATATCATTCAATCAATGAAACAGTGTCCTCCGACTCAAATTACATGGGGGCCACATATGGCTGAATACACTCAGGTAAGGGCCACTGGCAAAAAATAAATATCAGTGCATTGTTATCTGGCTTATGTTAAGCCTGTCTCACACCAAAACTGAAATGACCACACAATTTTAATTTCTTACTATGTGTACTGTACTTACCAGCTAGAAGATATATTCATCTTGATCATCTCCATCAAGAAGGACCACTATGCTAGGAACAGAGCCAGATCATGGTCAAATGGGGCCCTAGTTAGTGTAATGGATCACCCCTCCAGCAGTCCCCCCACAGTCATTCCAGTGTCCCATTACTTGGCTATTTCTCCCCAGTTACCACAAGCACTGTTGAAACCTCTCAGTGTGCATACTGTTTTCTGCTTTACTTCTACAATGATTATTTGGATTTAATTTAAAACTTTTATTTCAAATTTTATAGTACTAACACTGATAGATATTTGCTAAACAAAGCAATATAGTCTTACAATGAACACAGACTTAGCATTAAAACTTCTCTGCCCTTGAAACTCACATTCATTGAACCAGCACTGAAACCCATATTCAAAGAAAATGCATCTGGCCAGTGGTGGATAAGGTTTACCTTTGGGCTGTTTTCAAATCATATGCCACTTGCACACATTTTAGGACCATTCATACATGCATGTGTTCTTTGATTCACCTTCCTGATTGTATCCAATTATATTCTTTATATAATACAGAACCACTTGTTAGAGCATGTTTTAAATTTGTAGTTTTGAACATTTTTCCAGTAAGCAATGAAACAAAATGTATGAACCAATATTGACAAAACTGCTCAATTCAGAACATTTCAACAATAGACGTCTACTCAAACGTCTGTCATTACAATCCACCAATATCAGTCAATATGCACAATCTCTGCAGAAGTAAAAGTCATCTAAATAATTCCACATTAAATAGATCTGTAACTAATGAACAGGTTGCTGCTAGCAAACAACTTTATATTTCAGTGTTTCATCTACAAATTCAGTGTCTTTAAGCTGCCCTTAAAGAATAAATTGCCTAAGTTACATTAAAAAATGGTAAGCCTGGTATATTGCAATAGGGAATGGATGGCAAACTGACACAAGTTCGCAGTTAATAGACATCAAAGGAGGACATACTCTGGACTACAGCCCCCCACCCCTTTAAAGTACAACACAGTAGCAGCAACCTAGCTATATGATATCAGAGCAGAACCCACAACCTTCTGCATTAAGAGCACATGTGCTACCTGTTGTGCTACTAACAACACTGTTAAGTTGTTGTGTCTTTCGGCTTATTTCTGTAGCACAATAGTGATACCACTGACTAACAACAGTTGCACATTCTAAACAGACTTCACATGAGCAGTATATACTTCTCTTCCCATGATGCTCACAATTCCTTGAAAAATACACTTAAAACTCAATTCCTTGAAAAATGCACTTGACCATAGCTCTCAACCAATCAGGGGCAAATCCAATAATCATGGACATTCAGTGACACTTTTACACTAGTAATGTGAGACATTGGCAGAATAAGAATATGTGAATTAATATACATTTTCTGAAGTAAAAGAAGTCTATAATGCTAACTATTGTCATTATTTATTAATTACGATTCACCACCTGTTCTCCAAAAGTCACAGGTTTTAGGAGGGATTAAGAGGGAGAGAGCTAAAATGTGAGTCAAAATCAGAGACAGTTGAGAGGTATGTACTTGACACTCAACTCCTTGAAAATGCACCTGAAACTCAATTCCTTGAAACTTATTTTTTTAACAGCTTGGTGGTCATGGTAGATCAGGCTGTTATTTCTTGTAACTGAGGCACAGGGTTTGAGTATGAACTAATTGCCTGCTATCCCTACATGGGGCATTTTACACACACACACACACACACACACACACACACACACACACACACACACACACACACACACACACACACACACACACACACACACACACACACACACACACACACACACACACACACACACACACACACACACACACACACACACACACACACACAAAATCTGTCCAGGAGCTAGTTTGTGTTTATTGTGGAAGCAGAAGCATAACACTGGTCTTCTTGTATTTAAATTCCACAAACAGAAAGGAAGAACAGGAGGTCTGTGAGATGATGCATGCACAGATGTGTGCAACTGGACGCACAAGGCATTCTTAAAGAAGAACACCTTTAAAAACAAAAACATATATATTTTTTTTCGTACTTAAAAAATAAATGTGACAGGCCCTCAACAAGCAGGCCCCTCCCAGCCAGTGATCCTAGGCAACTGCCTTGTTGCCTAGTGTTGGATCTGGCTCAGGCTAGGAATTGACAGATGTAATTATGTGATAGCTGCATTCTCCACAGTCCATCTCACCTTGGTGGTGAATGCTCTCGCACTATTTATTATATGTCACCAGAGGTAGCTGTCCAGGGCACTGGACTTTCAGTGTAAGTCCCTGTCTTTTTGTTTCACTGTTCTACGCACTTGTTTTAGCTTTGCTTATTTATAGATGTAATGACAAATTATAAAAGAAGAGTAATGATAGAAATTACCTTTGGTAAGCATGAGGATAATCATAGAAGCAAAGGCCACGTATCAAAACTCATCATCCAAAGATTAAAAATATAGCAGCATATCAGAACAATAGAAATGGGGTAAAAATAATCACCTATTAAACTGATGGCTCTCCTTTAGGCAGGCCATATGCAAACAGAAAAAGGATGCAGTTCCCTGCCTCCTCAAAAATAAAAAAAGTTGCAGATAAAAGTGAAATTGGTGAAATTCAATGTTCTTCATAAATGGCAGCTGCAGTACTAATGTTCATATTCTCAACATTTTCTACCAGACACCTGGGTGCGCTTCATCTCTGACAGACTGCTTTCATCTGGCTTAATATAGGTGAAATGCAATATAAATCTTGAGGATTGCTGTAAGGTAGTCATCACTCACTCACATTAGGTCTGTGCTTTGACTTATTAAAGTTCATGGTGGAAAAAGAGTTTCTCAGGTATAAATGTGCTGCTAAAGACAGGCACAGTGTCTTCTTGAAGTTCTTGGACAGCTTTGTAAAGTAGAGAACAGTTGAGTTAATTTATTATGTTAATAAGGAAAGAAACAGTTTAATCCTGGCTTGGTCTTTCTAAGTTCAGTGTTGTAGTGCAGGATAATAAGTTCATTTTATATTTCATTTGCAACACTTTGAATAGTAAGAGAAGGGGGTTGCAAGCAGATGGACACTTAGACTGTGTGTTTAAAAGTTTGTAAATCAGTGGACAAATTCATTGAGTATCTTTGAATCCAACACATCTAGCTCTACTGAAAGATACTTTCAACTCTTCTTCCAAGGACCTGTAAGCTGGAAATTGACAGATGTTATTCTTTGACATTTGCATTTTCTACAGTCACAGTTTGGTGGTGTATGCTTGCACACTGTCATACACCACTGTAATCACGTGTTGAAGGCCCTAGAGCCCCAGGTACATCAGATTAGTGGCACTCAGTTACTTTATTATGTTAATAAGGAAAGACAAATCCAAGCTGAGGAAAATCCATCCCACACTAGCCCAGAAATGTTTTTATTTGTGATCTTAGCTCTAAAACATTGCCACCACATTTCCCTTATTTAGCCAATGCACTTCTATAAAGTAGAATATGTCCTCATTACTACAATCAGTCTCATCTGGAAATGCACATAAATGATGTTATTGCAAGCCCCTGGAAGAGGTGTCTGTGATAAAGTGAGGTATTGCCAAATATGTCAGGAGAAGTAGGGCAGTGGATGTGTAACATATGCCAGCATAGCATAGCTAGCTGGAGTTTTATAAATAAGTATATGTCATTTGTATATCAAACTGATTTGTGTAGATGCTAGTTTTAAAACTGTATTTGTAAAACTGTTGTATTAAAAATGTACCAACAGTGGGTCCTGCTGGACAGAAAAGAAATACACCTGTATATCAGACTGTATTGTAACTGATGAAATTAATATATTGTAACAGTGGATACTGGAAGAGAAGAGGTTAATCTCAGCCCAGCTAACTCTGAAAAATAGTCTGAAATTAAATTATCTGATTTAGGCCATAAAGATTGTATATTACAGTTCTGATTGCAGTCAGAGACAAAATATCTGTAAAAAACAGGACTAGGAATCCTACTGTATTGTCCTTAGGGGTGAACTAATTGCTACCCTAGAAGGGTGGAAGTTTTGAAATGGTTTTATAGCTTCCAGATACTATAACACATCTCAGCAAACCTCTGTCTGTGTGTATGATAACACTTATGTGCAAGATTCTGGTTCAGTTTCTAATAAAGGAGGGTAGTGTGGGAACCAGAGTCAGATGTATGTGGTGTCATTTTGTAATCCAGCACTGAAATGATGTTTTAATACTAGATGACACAACCTGACAATGAAGGAAGGACCACTTGCCTACTTCATCTTGCCTCACTTTAGTAAGTAACGAGGAATAGTAATTATTTAGATCAGTCAGGAAAATATACTTAGACTAGTTAAGTAATGTTTTTCTGTATCTGTGTGAATCTATCCCTCTGTGTTATTTTTAATATTTCCTGTGTTCAAAACTCTGGTATTTGTTGTAAATAGATATCCAGTATCTTCATGTTCTTTTTATTATTTATTATGAAATATATTTAAACTTTTCATTTTGGTTGGTCTTTTAGAGTACTTATATTTATTTGGTGACACTGTGGATGCTCCTGAAAACCTTGCTACATTGGTCAAACACTACCATTTGTATTATATTAGTTTTACTCATTATAATTATGTACCCTTGTAAGAGCCTTAGAGTAGCTTGGTTTTGAGTGTTTCTGGTGGCAGTACATGCCTTATAATCTAGGCAAAGGGGGCATAGCTGGTAAATCTGTGCCAGCTTTTTCCAGGTGTGTATGTGTGTGTGTGTGTGTGTGTGTGTGTGTGTGTGTGTGTGTGTGTGTGTGTTTGTGTGTGCATGTGTGTGTGTGTGTGTGAATATCAAATCTCTAAGTGTGTGTGTCAGCTTCTTGGAGCAGGGACACAGAGCACTGGTTTCACAAAGAGGGTGGTAAAGGACTTGGCTTGGAACACTCTGCTGAGGACTCAACTTTACACATGTGTCAGTGGAGAGTCTAATGTAGGGCCTGGAGAGAGAGTCCAGGCCTAGGAACTGGAGTATGCTCCCTGTGTGCTCTTAAGGGAAATTGTGATTGGTGCAGAGAGCTGCATCTGAAAATTCTGTGTATATCAACTTTTGTCCCAAGTGAACATCCCTCACTGGTGTCAGTGATGAGGCTTGAGATTCCTTGATTACTGGCCCTGAGGTGGGACATTACATATTGGTGATCGGTGGTGCAGATATTAATTGAACTTCTGTAGCCTGTAGACAGTTGTCACTGAAGGTGTGTGTACTGCTAGCAGCCACAAGGTAAACATACAGAGTTTCATTTTCACAACAGTTTTATTTATTTTTGTTAGTTTAGTTTAGTCAGGGAAAGTAGGCAAAGATGTCAGCAGGGGATTATGGCAAACTGACAAAGAACCAGTTGGCTAAGATGTGCAAAGCCAAAGGATTGGTGCATGCCAACCTGAGTAAAGAAGACATTATTTCAGCCCTATCTGTGTCTGGCGATGGAGATTTGCAGCCCTCAGGAACAAGAGAGTTCACCTTTTCCTCAGAGGACTTAAAATCCATCTGGAGTTAAAAAAAGACTTGAACTGGAGGCCAAACATTTGGAATTAGAATCAGCAGATAGACTGTGGTGTTTGGAGACTGAAGAAAATAGGACACTGTGGTATTTGTAGGCAGAAGAAAATGAGAAGCAGCGTGAACATGAGAGGGAGATGCTGACTCTTCGTCAGGGTCATGGAGGTAATGGGGAAGGTAATAACTGAGCCCCCAGAAGCAATAAAGGTCAGTAAATTTCTTCCACAGTTTACAGAGGGTGATAATTTTGATAGTTTTATTCATATATTTGAAAGAGTATTTAAACAGTATAATCCTGACCAAGGGCTCTGGGTACAGTTCCTGACCCCCATACTCCATAATAAAGCTGTAACCACTGTTTTTAAATTGTCTGATACTGATGGTTTAATCTGTGATAAAGTTAAACAATGTTTATTGGAATGTTTTAAGTTAACACCTGAAGCTTACAGGAAAACATTTTGTAAGCATGGATGCAAGGCAGATGAAAGTGTATGTGATTATATTGATAAGTTAAGCACTTATTTTCATGGGTGGGTGACTGGGTGCCAGGTCACCACTTTTGAAGGGCTGGCAGACTTTTTGGTGAGGGAACAAGCCTTAGCACTTTGCCTGATGACATGAAAATTTGGTTGGAAGACCGGGAGTGTAACTCTGCAGATGTGCTGGAGAAAAAAGGGGATCTCTACTTAGCAAGCAGGGCATCACTGCACAAGAAGGGGCTGCCCAGTGCTGCACATAGATATAAGGGAACCCATGATGGGCAGCCTAAACCACCCCAAGATAGTCCACCAGTAACAGGGGAAGCCACTAGTTCAGGCACATGCTCAGGATCAAGGTTTAGATGTTTTAAATGCAACCAGAGGGGCCATGTAGCATACAAATGTCCACTGAGGCAAGGTGGGGAACAAAAGGTGGGTAAGACAGTAAGTGGGAATAACAGTATGCTAGTTGTAAGTTGTCTGGAGACAAGAGGGCTACCAGACTATCACCAGAGTTTATATCCTACCTTGGTGAATGGAAAACAGGCCAATGCTAAGAGAGACACAGCCTCTGACATAATCACTGTGAAGCCTGCAGTGGTAAAAGAGGAGCAGTACTTGCTTGGGCAGTCCACTCTAGTCAGAGCTTTAGGAGAGACCCCATTACAAATAACTTTGACCAGGGTTGACCTTGACTGGGAAAGTGGAAAAAGAAGCAAGCAAGTAGGTGTGCTTAAGGATATCCCTGTAGATGTCTTGATAGGGAATGATTTTGATAATGCAGTACCTTGTGTGCATGCAGTTACATGCAGTCAGGCTTGGAGACAGGCATATGGGGCTGGTAGCCTGGGGGAGACCCAGAAAAGCCCTACACCTGAAGCCAAGGTTGGTGAGGTGGCTATTTCAGGGAGGGAGCTACCCTGCAGCAGTGAGCCTGAAGTGAGCCACAACTGCTGGTAGGTACTGATGTTCCATTGGACAGAGTGACTGCAAAGGCAGAGGTTGAGTGGTAGTACTCAGGCTGACAGTAAGGCACTGCTGTCAGAGGATACCAGGCTTCCTGTGGAAGAGGAGCTGGGAAGGGTCACAAAAGTAGAGTTGAGACAGGCTTGGTCCTTGGACCCTACACTAAGAGGCTTGAGGGAGGTAGCTAGGGAGGCACCTGATTCTAAAGGAAAAGGAGAGTCTGTACACTGGAACAAAGTGTTACTGTATAGAGAGTGGACTCTTGAGGGAGGGCTAGAGGGTGAGGCAATACAGCAGTTGGTATTGCCTGGAGCCTACTGTCTAGCACTTCTAGCCATAGCCCATTACATTTTTTTGCAGGTCATATGGGCATAAAGTCTACCAAGAGACGCATTATGTAGAACTTTTATTGGCCTGGGATTGCAAGGGATGTAACAGGGTACTGCAGGACCTGTTTGCAGTACCAAAAAGTAGACAAGGCAGAAGGCAAGGTCAAAGCCCCATTTGATGCCTTTATCTGTGATCAATGAGCCATTTCAGTGGATAGCTATGGATATTGTCAGTCCTCTGAGTACCCCAGGTTCCACAGGGAAGACGTATATCCTGGTGGTAGTAGATTATGTTACTAGATACCCAGAAGCGGTGGCTGTGTCCTCCATCGAGGCAGTGAAGGTGAAACATGCTTTGTTAGAGATTTTCAGCAGGGTAGGTTTCCCGAAAAATTCTGACTGACAGATGTGCCAGTTTCATGTCAGAACTGTCAGCTTGTCTGTGGCAGCATTGTGGGGTGAAGCACCTAAAGACCACCCCCTACCACCCCCAGACTAATGGTCTTGTGGAGAGGTTAAACTCTACACTAAAGACCATTATATGGGCATTTGCAGACCAGTTTATGAAAGACTGGGACAAATATTTGCTCCATCTGCTATTTGCATGTAAAGAGGTACAGCAGGAATCCACAAGTTTTTCACCCTTTGAGTTGCTGTATGGGCATAGGGTTAGGTGGCCTTTTGATATGATTTGTGATGAGTGAGAGGGTGAGTTTGAATACCACAAGGAGCCTGTTGTGACATATGTCCTAAACCTCAAGACAAGGCTTATGGAGCACATGGGCTTGGTCCAGGAGAACCTGGCAAGAGCCCAACAGCAGAAAAAGGTCTGGTATGACAGGGAAAGCTCGAGCCCGAGAGTATTCTGTGGGGCAGCAGTTTATGGTGCTCATTCCTGTCAGGCACACTAAGCCGCAGACAGCTTGGTAGGGACCCTTCAAAGTGCTAAGGAAGGTCAGTGATGTTAACTACATGGTAGAACTGCTATGCAAGAGGCAGGGGCATAAACTGTACCATGTTAACATAATGATGCCTTACTATGATAGGGAAGGCCTTGTGCTAAGTATTTGCAGTGGGTGGCAGAAGGAGTCTGAGGGGGATCTGTAGCTACATCAAGCCAGCTAGCAAAATGCAAGTTACTAAGGTGGAGCCTAGGGTTGCAAGCATATGACATGACAGTGCAGCGCTGTAGTGAGGTTAGCAATGCCAGTGAAGATGGGTTCTCAAGACAGGGTATGAGCTAATGTGATTCCAGACAGGTTCATTTCTGTCAAGCCATGTTTCTCCAGGGTCACTGGAAAATCTAGCTTGAGTCTTTAAAGGGGGGGAGAGATGTGATGATGTGAGGTATTGCCAGCTATGCCAGGAGAAGTAGGGCAGTAGATGTGTAACATATGGCAGCATAGCTAGCTGGATTTTTGTAAAGAATTATATGTCATTTGTATATCAAAATGATTTGTACATATGCATGTGTTGAAATTGTATTTGTAAAGCTACTTGTGTTAAAAATGTAGCAACAGTGGGTCCTGCTGGACAGAAAAGAAATACACCTGTATGTCAGGCTGTATTGTAATTATTGAAATTAATATATTGTAGCAGAGGATACTGGAAGAGAAGAGGTTAATCTCAGTCCAGCTAACTTTGAAAAGTAGTCTGAAATAAAATGACCTGGTTTAGGCCATGAAGATTGTATCTTACAGTTCTGATTGCAGCCAGAGATGAAATGTCTGTGAAAACCAGGACTAGGAATCCTATTGTATTGTCCTTATGGGTATACTAATTGCTACTCTGGAAGGGTGGAAGTATTGAAATGGTTTTATAGTGTCTACATGCTATAACACATCTCAGCAAAGCTCTATCTGTGTGTGTGTGGTAACACCAATGTGCTAGATTGTGGTTCAGTTTATAGTAAAGGAGGGTAGTGTGGGAACCAGAGTCAGATGACCATATGTATGGGATGCCATTGTGTAATCCAACACTGAAATTATGCTTTTTAATACCAGATGAGACAGAAGTCTCAGGAAAGTCTGTTTTTGAACTCTGACAAAGAAGGAAGAACCACTCACCTACTTCATCTTGCCTTGCTTTAGTAAGTAACCAGGGAATAGTAATTCTTTAGATCAGTCAGGAAAATATAGTGAGAATAGTTAAGTACTGTTTTTCTGCATCTGTGTGAATCTGTCAATCTGTGTTATTTGTAATATTTCATGTGATTGATACTGTGGTTTTATTATAAATAGATATTCAGTATCTTTGTGTTGTTTTTATTATTTATTATTAAATATATTTAAACTTTTGACTGTGGCTGGTCTTTTAAAAACTATTTTAACCTTTGAGAGTACTTATATCTATTTGGTGACACTATAATGCTGCTCCCATGTGTCACAGCGCTGTCAGTGATGGTAGTACTCTCGTATATATGCCATGGCATTGTCAATAATGTCAGTGCTCCTGTGTGTTATAGCACTGTCTGTGATGTTAGTGTTCTCATGTGTCACTGGATTGTCAGTGATGTCATTACCCTCTAGTATCAGAGTAGTATTTGTGACGTGAGTGTTCTTTCATGTGTCACAAAAGTGTCAGTGATGTCATTGACCTCAAGTGTCACAACAGTATCAGTAATTTCAGTACTGTCATCCTGTATCACAGCAGTATCAGTGATATCAGTACTACTATCATGTATCACACCACTGTCAGTGATATCAGTGTTCTCATTGTGTCACAATAGTATCCATGATGCCAATGATATAATGTACCACAGCAATGTCACTTTCTTAGAGTAACCATAGAAAGGTTTAGCTTTTTTGATACAGCTGATCACAAATGTCAGTTGATAGCTCATTTATCAACAACAGTATTTGCAGATAAACTGACACAAGAAAACAAGCCATTTTTTCCTGACCAGCAATCTCAGCCACCTGAATGATGTAGTCTTTCAAAATCTCACAGTCTCTGAATGGCTTGAAAGCCTTTAGTATCTTTTCAAACAGAACATAACGTAAGCAGAGTTTGCATCCATTCTGTCTAAAATGGTGGGACTCTACAAATCAACACTTTTCAATCAAAATAGAAAGATACCCCGTGCTTTATAGAGTTGGACTATTGACTTGTCATAAACTAAATACCACACCAAAGTACAAAACCTCACAGAATGAAGCATCCCTCTAAACCCAGTATAGAGAAATTTCTGCATTCTGCAGCCAGAAATGCCACACATTAATTTTACAAAATATATCAGTTTAACAAGTTAATCTCACATCCATTAATACAGACTCATGTATGTGCTTGCATTAGTATTCCAACATTCACACTGCAGTCCAGCAATAGGAGGCACTGTACTCATGAGATGCTATCCTGTGGATTTGATCTTAACAAAGGTGCAATCTGGCTGAGATGGTAGTGAACTGGATGTTAAAAATCTCATGGCACTTATCAGAAGGAAGAGTGGAGGAAATTATGTAGTGTCCTGGATGAATTTTCCTTAATGTGTTTAAATACCAGCCACATTTCCAAATGTTCTCATATGTCACATTAGGTGTCTCCTGGAAATATGCTACAGGGTTAGTGGGTCTTTGTTTATAAAGGCAAATAATAATAATAATAATAATTATAATTGCTCGGATTTAGAAAACTTCCGTGCAAGAATAACTTATTCTTGCATGGAAGGGACTGCTGTCTTGCAGCATGGCAGCGTGTCATGCATATTCATGAAGGCATGCTGCCATGCTGTAATACGGACACAGTTCTGTGTTCAAGTGCAGAGGGGTGTCTGAGAGCAGTGTTCTCACAATACACATGCCCCCTGCACATCAGAATTGCCGTATGGCAATTTAAAGAGTGAAAGATCGCTCTGCACACCTCTCAACCCATTAGAGTAAGAAATCTGGAGAAAGGGGGACAACTTTTAAATATTGCCAGTACAAACCTAGAAAGTTGATGGAATAACAGGTTTTGCATTAGCATGAATCATCCGAAGGGTATGACGTCTAAAACACACACCTCCCAACCCGTTAGAGTAGGAAATCTGGAGAAAGGGGGACAAGTTTTAAATATTGCTAGTACAAACTTAGATAGTTGAATTACAGGTTTTGCATTAGCATGAATCATCCAAAGGGTATGAAGTCTAAAACACACACCTCCCAACCTGTTAGAGTAAGAAATCTGGACAAAACCAAACATTAAATTAAAAAATTAAAGGTTTTAACTTATTTTTCTTTATTAGTCCAGAATAAAGTTTAAGTGTAGCTGCGTGGGTTTGCCCATCGAGCAGCTATGCATAGCAGTGTTTAAACTTCGAAAGATGTTAAGTAGAACTATACAAAGGAAACAAAAGCGAAATTGGAATAGCATAGTGGTTAGAGCGTTTGCCTTATATGCAGTCAAGCACAGTTCAAGCCCCATAGCAGACCATACATTTTCATATGTGAAACACATCCAAAATGTATTTTTAATAAATAGGTAGTGAATATATTATGTATATGTTAACCATGGTAGTATAGCAACTCCAAATGTGAGGTGTCACTGAAATTAAAAGGTTAAACAATATTTAGGATAGCCAAGCAGATTTGGACACTGGTAAGCAGGACTTAGCATCTATCCTATTAAGTAAGCAATGGACAACCTTGCTAAGTGTGTATGCCTGGTGCTTAGCTTAGCTCAGCAGTTTCAAAACTGTCCAATCACGGTACAGAGCTGGAAAATAGCCTTATATAAACCTTGCAGGCTGGAATACAGCTCATAACTGGTTGTAGCTCCCCGCTGTAGGCAGAATGGCAGGCGTTGGTGAAGGCATGTGCTTTAGGGTGCAGTGCTGGGGCATACAGGAGTCCAAGGTCATGGTAGGACTCCTCGTAAAAAAACATGAAGTGAGACTGCTGCAGGACCAGTACCAGGGCTCCCAATACAAAACGGAAGCCTGGGAAAGTCTCGCCCATGATCTCAACAGTGCCACTGGTATCCCTCGGACAGGTGAGTAGGTCTGGCACCACTATGCCAACTTGAAGCGGAGGAAGAGGGAGCTCTTAGAACAGTGGGTCCAAGAAGCAAGACAGAGGGGTGATGTCTCAGCAGTGTGTAAGTATTCGTAGCAATAACTGTTTACCAAAGTCCAGCCTGTGTATGTGATGGACAGGTATGCATAAATGTTTCTCTATTTTCATTACAGCTCCAGCTGAGCGGGTTGCGAACTAGGAAGCCCATGTCAGTAGGTTGCAAAGGCTGTGTTGTGAGGCTGGTGGTAACAATCTAACTTGTACTATACATACCAAATAAATATAAAGGAGTAGAATGTCACCTGACATTATTAAAAATGTGTATGGTTTAAATTGAATAAAGCAGACAATATTACAGTAATAGTCTCATATAGGTCATATATTAATAAAATGTAATTGCCCGTGAATAAAAATCTAAATCCCGGACTGGTTGTGTTTACTCTGGTATGGTATGATTTGAAATGTGTACAGGTTATGCATAGCAATGATAGCTCGGAAAGCATTAAACAATCAAGTCTCATCTGACAAAGGTAGTGCCTCCATAACACACAAGATTAACTGATATTACAAATGTCATGCACCAAGATATGATATCTGAATAGTAATGTTGTGTTAACCACTGTTTTCCACACTGTGCTATGGGAACAGGTATGTAATGTTGTAAATACAAAGTCAGATTGTACAACAGAGAATGAGAAAGAAATCATTCAAAGAAGAGACAGCAGTGTCTCAATAGCTCCCTGTAATGAAACACACACTTGTCATATTTTTAGCAGAAACAGCCATGGTTCGTATCCCAGGAGTGGTAGTAAGCTGTATGCATAATTTCAACTAGGATGTTGTGAAAATGTGTAGAAACAGTCAGGTAGTATTAACAAACATTCCCTCCACAGGTCTCCCAGGTAAGATAAGGTATAAAGTAGCTATAAGAAGGATGTAGTTATACTTTGTCCAGCACCCATGGTCCAACCCCAAGGCTGCAAGTGACAGCAAGATAAGTACATACACCAAGTGGTCTCCCCCAAGAAATATTTAAAAGTGTCATGCTGTCACAGCTACAGGTTTCTGCTAACAACAACCAGGGTGACTGATAGAAATCAAGGCAGGGTGTGTCAGTAGCACACACACAGTATGAGTGCACATATGTAACCCTGACTATGGGAATATGGGTAGAAACAGTCTTGTAGTATTAACAAATATTCCCTCCACAGGTCTACCAGGTAAGAGAAAGTTCAAAGTAGCTATAAGAAGGCTGTAATTATACTGTGTACAAATATACCACTGCCCAATCCAAGGCTATAGTTGTAATAATACCTGTAGAGTAATGAGTAGAGCAATGATCATTAAAGCTGTGAACACTGCAAGAATCTACATTTGTTAACTGGCATCTCTCTCTCTCCCTCACTATAGCTTCACCAATAATGTAAACACATAAATGAATGGCTATGTTTTCTACCAAATTTACTTTTGGGACATGTGTCTTGTTCTAAAAACGTTGAAATTTATTCCAATTAATGTTCCCTGTTCAAATACCATAATTAGTGGCCTGATGCTATCAATGTAACCTGCATGCTGGTGTAATGCCCATTGTGGTTCCATATATGCATGTGTTCTGTTTGATATGCAAATGCATGCTGTTATAACTAATCCTGGAATGTATTAACCATTACTAACCAACATATGTTCTGAAACTGCAACACCATAGCACATCTGGGAAGGCCGATCCCAGCAGATCCTCCTCTCCAGCCACACCTGACTCTGGCACCAGGCCCCAGCACGTCTGGGACCCACCCTGGGACCTCCTCATTTGCTGGTCCTACACCACCTTTAGATGGAACCGCCTCAGGAGTTAGGGCTTACCCCCCTGGGCATGGGCGCAGACAAGATCCTGTCACATGAGGCCAGGTCTAAGGTCTGATGAGTAGCAAGCTCTGCAAGGAATTTGGAGATCTGCTATACCAGCTTGACTGCCGCATGGCGCATTTAGAGGATCAGCATGCCCCTCCTTCTCAGCCCCCAGCACAGCAACCTTTGGGACCATGAAGGTGCAGTGGTGACTGCCTATGGGTGGGGACTTCAGTCCCACTATTTCCATTTGGGGGAATCGTGGGCTTCTGATTATCAAACACCCCTCCCCATCCAAGGTGTTTACTCCCCCACATATGTCATATGCTGCCCATGTATGCCATCTTGTCTGTCTTGTCTGTTTTCCTACCCAACTTACCTCCCCAAATATACCTACTATCCTTCCCCAACATCCCACTCTCACCTTAAAAAAAAAGGGCACCCCCCAAAAAATTTTGCCCCATACATAGCTGTCCATTTTGCGCATGTCTCCACTGGACACATGTAACCTGGTCTAATTGGCTTCACAACACATTAATGTTCTCCTCACCCCTCTATGAGGGATTTGAGTGTCCAAATATACCTCCAAATTCAGTACATATGCACAGCTGTTACTGTTGAAGAAATGGACCACTATGGACCTTCCCTATAACTGTCCTGCACATTCCTAGCTACTTTCTCTATTGTCTTTCTCTCTGCACTCCACCCTTTTCACCACTTTCCTATCAACCCTTTTTTTTTAAAGAAATTAGTGCTGGGGTAAGCGGGAGTAAGCTGCTTTACACAGTAGTAAGTGGGATTAAGCCTGTTTGCATGGCACTAAGCAATGTCTACACAGATTAAGTACTTTTAAGGCTGTCTGTAAACATATTTAACCAGAAATGAGCATTGCTTACCGCTGCGCAAACTGGAGCAAATCAGCTTCCAACAGCTTAAAAGTGCCTTAATCACTCTGTATCCAACAGCCCTTGTTTTGCTCGGCAACAAAATAATCAGCCCTTGCAAGTCTTGAACCCAGGACCCTACACACCACAGCAATTTACCACTAAGCCATCTGAACTGTAGATATGTCTGATGTTTTTTCAAACATATCATGCAGTACAGTCATTCAACAGTAGGGAAAATGTATTTATATATGTATATATATATATATATATATATATATATATATATATATATATATATATATATATATATATATATATATATATATATATGAGTGTGTGTGTGTGTGTGTGTGTGTGTGTGTGTGTGTATGTAGGGCAGTCGGACATCTGATCCACCCTCTGAACCTCTTACTGCAACAAATCTGACCAAAGGCTGTGTAAATGGGGGTGAAGGGGCCCAAACTAGGGACCTCTTGTAATTATTGCCCTTATCCCTCCCTCCACAGCAGAACTGTTCTGCCTTGCAGCAAAACAATAAAGCCTGCCAAGTTCTGGACCCAGGGCCTTGTAAACTATGATCAAAGCAATGTACCATTACACCATCTGAGCCCTACAAAATAGTGATGACATTCCAAACATATTGGTTAGTACAGTCATCCAACAACATGGAAAGGAGTCTGTAGAATCAGTCAGGTAGTCTATATATACATGCATATATGTATAGAAATCTATACATAATACACACACACACACACACACACACACACACACACACACACACACATATATATATATATATATATATATATATATATATATATATATATATATATCTAGAGAGAGAGAGAGAGAGAGAGATGCATACATACAAATATATATATATATATATATATATATATATATATATATATATATATATATGTGAATATATATATATATATATATATATATATATATATATATATATATATATATAAATATATGTATACATAAATATACAGAAATATATGACAGCTCCAAAGACATGCAGAGGGTTATGCTGCTGCACACTTGAATTCTAAATCTGAAAATGCACTCACTGGAAGTATTTCCTTAAAATGGGGAACAATGACATCTGTGCTGTAACAGAGACCTGTTTAAAGGCAGCAGGAAGCACCCCTGCAGTACCAGCCTATAATTAATTCCACAACATTTGGCTGCAGAACGTGGACTGAAGCTCCAAAGGTGGTGGTATTTTCATATTCATAAAGGATGCACACACCTCCAGAGTGGTAGACCAACATTGTGCATTACAGATCCTACAGGCTTAGCTGACATTGGGTAAGACAGTGGTTCAGGTTGTAGCCTGCTATAGGTCCACATACATGTCCCAAGACTTACACTCCATGTCAATAAACACCCGAGAGAATATTAGTGTTGAACCTAACACTATCATACTGGTTTACTTCAACTACCCCACCATTAACTGGGAAAGCTACTCATGTACCGATACACATGCCCATCACATTGACCTGGTCCTTCCTAACATGGGCGACTGTTGCTCTATACCAATAGTCAACTCCTCCCTTGTTATATCAGAACACAAATGAATCACCTTTGGAAATCCACAGCCCTCCTACCCCCCTGCACAGGTAACCACCATGAAATGCCTTTCCAAAGCTAACTATGGCCTCATAAAATCAGAGGTGGCTAACCTCACTGCAGCCATGCAAATGGAGACTAGTTGCATGGCAGCTGAATCAAACAACAATGCACTATGAACATGTACACAAATGCATGGATACTGCTTTACCCAATACAACCAGGACCCTCACCTCCAAAACAAGGAAGCTGATCTGGTGGTCCCCCTGTCATAAAGGAACTGTGCAACAGAAGGAGGGAACTGATATGGAATAAGGTGAAATCCCAAGACAGGAAATAAACACTTATCAGCCTCAATGAAACGTTGATATCTCTCAGCAAATACTACAAAGTTAGCTGTGAGAACAGAATTGGAGCACATAGTAAAGACAACCACAAGGCCTCATACAGTTATTTAAAGAATCTCCTTGGCAATACCAAGATTTGTTCTGTGCTACTAGACAATGGTACCTCTCAGACAGAGCAAACAAATAATGTCAATATACTGGCTGGCATCTTGAGTGCAAATATTACCTATCACTCCTCACCCAAAGCACCAATCTCAATAGCAGTACACCGCAGGCACCCAGAATTACTGCAGCACAGGTTAAAACACCACTGTCCAAGGCCAAGAATACAGCTTCTATGGGACCTGACAATATACCTGGCTGTGTTCTACATGAACTACAGGGTGACCTGGCACCTTACCTGTGTGCCCTGTTCAAGCACAGCCTCACCTCAGGCTTTGTCCCTATGAATTGTTCACAGCTCCAGTCACCCCTCTCCACAAATGAGGTGTGACTACAAACCCTGGGAAATACTGCTCCAACTGCCTGACAAGTCTGTTATGTGAAGCTATGGAATGCATCATCATTCACCTAATAAACAGGGATATGGGAATCTGCCGACTCAGGATCCCACACAGTTTACATTTGTGAAGGGTAGGTCATACCTGCTCATTCAACCTAGTCAGCTTCTTGGTGGCAGTCACTTGATCTGTGGATGAAGGCAAGGTCACACATACAGCCTGTATTTATCTGGCCAAAGCCTTTGATTACACTCCACATTCATTAAGCTTGGCATCAACCCCTATAACACTAGGTGGGAAATGAGGCACAAACACAGGTGTATATTGGACATACTGCTGTCATACATTGAGGCAGTTGCAGATGTCACTGGGTTTGTTGTAACATCCTTTATGAGGAATATGACATTGGTAATATTAATAGATGTGAGTACTTACTGACTGCATTACCCAGAGTCCACAACTGATTTACCAAGGACACCAACTGTCTGGTGAATGCACAAAACATAACAGGCAGACACGTGGCCAGCCTGTGGACAGAGTGCCAGTGGAGAGGTATGTCAGAGACATATCACTTTGAGTCGAGATGTCACACACTAAATACATGTCCACACAAACAGTGTCAACCTATCAATCCACCATGTGTATAACAGCACTGATGACATAGAATCTGCTCAGAAATCTGGGGATATGTCCCCCATGTTGGCTGGCTGTCTCCACATGTCCTGTCCTGTGACGTATTGACACCCACTGTATGTGAATCTGTAGGCCACCACCTCTGTAATGTCCCTCACACAGGCAAGGAAATGGGGCAAGGGCCACATTAAGGAATGTCCCATATGTTGGAACGAGCAGCAATGTCCAGGCCCACAGCACAATACAATGTGGGCACCTACATAGTGGTATGGCCGTTGCAATACCTGACATCTGCACATCTGTACAGAGGATAGACAAAAAGTAGATAGCCAACAGTGTATGCATTAGGATGAATATTCTGAAAGATACATGTCTGAAACTGAAAGGTATGTCATTACTACATGATAGCAGTCCTCTGTGACATGTCCAAAAAACATAGTAGTCTACAGTTAATATCAACATATCAGATTAATATCCAACAGGAGATACATATAAACATACAGCTCACACATCAAGAACAAGATACTCAGTACACAGAGTCCAGCTTTGCATGCAGGGGTGTATGGTTCCAGTACTGCAATCTGCAATCTACACTTACTTGAAAAAAGCACTGTTAAAAGTACTAATGTAATGATGCAATATGTGTTAACTATTTCTGTCAACCGGTGCACTGTAGCTGGTGTAACATGCAAGTGTGACTGAATATAACCTGGGATACTACCCATGTATGAAACAAATCCAAAGAGAAAAGATTGTGGTATTATCCCATACAATATACTCACACCCCTTGCTACTGTAATGACAGCACATAGAAGCATGTTATGTACAGGAAATTAAATATACTTATTAAAGATGCCATTGCCCTGTTATTTTATCAGACTGGAATGTGATCACTGGTTACCAAAGCTGAGCTATGCTGAGCAGGTTTCAGCATTGCTTACATGTAAATGCTAAGCAGATTTGTGCACTGGTAAGTGAAGCCTACATGGTGTAAGTGCCTATTCATTTAACCATACATTAGCACTGCTTACTGTCACCAAACCTGCCAAAAACACTTAAAGCAGCTCAAAACTGCCCTAATCACTCTGTATCCAACATTCCTTGTTCTGCCTAGCAACAAAAGAAACAGTCCTTGCAGGTTTTGAACCCCGGATCCTGCACACCATAGCCAATACGATTTACCAGTAAGCCATCTCAGCTACTTGGTCTTGGGATGTTTTCTCAAACATACCCTTTTTTACAGTCAGTTTACAATATGGAAGAGACAATGTGCAATTAGGAAGGATTGGAATCTATAAATATATATATATATGAACAGAAACATACATAGAGAGAGAGAGATATGTAGGGAGATCCATATTTGTGTACAACAATATATAGAGATATTACCAATAAATACTGAGATGTACACACACACACACACACACACACATATATATATATATATATATATATATATATATATATATATACATATATATATATATATATATATATATATATATATATATATACATATATATCTATAGATATATATATATATATATATATATATATATATATATATATATATACACACACACACATATATATATATATATATATATATATATATACACACACACACATATATATATATATATATATATATATATATATATATATATATATATATATATATATATATATATATATATACATACATACGGGTCTACTTGAAAACGCTGAAAGTGCACAATGCCGACAACGAGAACACCGACACCAGAAGATCGACAATGGAGAAGACCTACAGTTGAGAATCCCGATGCTGAGAACACCGACATGTTAAGGTAAGTGTGCGATAGGGATGGACATTAAGGTCAAGGAGTGGGTAAGGTAAGTGTGTGATAGTGACGGACGTCAGGCTAGGGTGCGGGTCAGGTAAGTGTGCGATAGTGACGGACTTTAGGTTTAGGGGCAGGTTAAGTGAGTTAGGGTTAGGGTGCGGATAAGGTAAGTGTGCGATAGTGATGGACTTGAGGATTAGGGGCAGATTAAGTGAGTTAGGGTTAGGGTGCGGGTAAGGTAAGTATGCGATAGTGACGGACCTTAGAGTTAGGGTTTGGGTTAAGGTTAGTGCATAGATAGTTGTGTATGTAAGGTTTAGTGTAGGTTTGTAAGGTTTTTGGTGTGCTTGTGCTGTGTGTGTGTTTTTTGGGAAGGGTATTTGTTTTGTTGATTGTCGGGATTTTGTTTTGTCAGGCATGTGAAGTTTCATGTTTTTGAACTTTCATTTTTTGTAATTTTTTTCGTGTCGGTTATTTCGTTGTCGGTGTTTTGGCATGTCGGTGTGATCAGGTAGACCCATGCATACATATATATATATATATATATATATATATATATATATATATATATATATATATATATATATACACACACACACACACACACAGACACACACACATATATATATATATATATATATATATATATATATATATATATATATGTGTGTGTGTGTGTGTGTGTGTGTATAAATGGTTTACTATCAAAATGTTGAAATTCATTTGGTCGACGTTCATAGCATTGAAATTAATTACACCGAATGTTCAAAATACCGAAAAAATTTTTCTAAATTAAAATGGTCATAAAACACCTGCAAACTAATGCTAGCATTTTTGCA
The DNA here is from genome assembly GCF_019279795.1 of Protopterus annectens. Classification (NCBI taxonomy): domain Eukaryota; kingdom Metazoa; phylum Chordata; order Ceratodontiformes; family Protopteridae; genus Protopterus; species Protopterus annectens. The sequence goes on along the minus strand of NC_056746.1, from coordinate 446,249,030 downwards.
GGTGGGCTGTGCCCCCCTGCACCTCCTGCTACTTATATATTACAACTCCAAGATTGCACAACTGTGCAGACAAGGGAAAATCTGTGCCATGTTTGCAACATAATGTCGACAGGTAATTTGCATGCACTTCCTGTCGACCAAATGAACTAATTAATATTCATGTGTCGACCATATGGGTCGATCATATGAACTTTAGATCAAATTAATTTCAACATTTTGATAGTAAACTGTGCATATATACATGCACACACACACACACACACATATATATATATATATATATATATATATATATATATATATATATACATACGTGTATATATATATATATATGTATACATGTCCCAAAATGCCCAAACATATGCTGCTGACAGACCACTCACAACTGGGGCGGCATACACAGTTGGATACAAAATCAGCCATGACTCTCACATCTTCCCTGTCTACACACACAGTCCACATAAATAAGTGAACAGTACACTGCTACAAAATCATGATAGGCCAGGCATACAAACAACCTCTTAGCAAAACATATAAAATGTCTGAACATAGCAAAGAAAAGTTTAACCAGCCAGTAATTCCCACATGTTTATTAAGCATAACTTTTTTGCATTTGCTTGCTGCCTTTAGCTAATTCCACCTAAAACGCCAATTTTCTAGAGTTTCTATTATTTAAAAAGCTTGTTTCAGCTACATATTGTACTTATTTTACTGCCTGCACTTTAACAAAGTTGTTTTTGTGTTTAAATTATCTGTTTAACTGTTGTAGGCTATACACTCAAGTGTGATAGCCATTTATGTGCATTTAAAGTGTTTTTTTGATTGTATCTGCTTTATTTTCTGAAAAAAAAAAAAAGCTTGCTTTCCCTCCTTTCTAAGCTAGTATAGTCCAGTTTTCAGGTTAGTGCTGAATTCAGGGCTGTGTTACAAGTTTTTGTGTTTGCTCATACCTTACTTGGATAGAAGGAAGTTTCTCTGTTCAGTGTGAGAGAGGGAGCTTTGAGCAGCCTATCTGTCCCTGGAGGAGTGGTTTCAACCCAGAAATTAGTAGTTTATTGGCCATTTTTGGCTAATTTCTATCTCTTTCATTTCCCTGCTATAAACCCCACATTTGTGTGTTTTTGCGCACCAGGCAGCTCTGGTTAGCTAGGGTATAACTACTGCCGGCTCCACGTCTACTCTTCAATTTTTCCCTTGGAACTAGATAAACTTTCAGCTTAAGCACTCAAGCCATTCACTTCTCATACTGGCACTTGCTCAAAACTCATAGCAAGCACTAATAAACCTTAGCAGTAGACCCCCCTCTATACTGCAGAGAAGGACCAGGCTCTCTATTCGACCTTACCAGCCAGTCAGTAAAACAGTTCACTGTACCTATCCAGTCATATCCAAAGGACAGTTTCAGGTGTACTCTCCAGTCTCATGTACACAGACAACCCTCTCCTCCTTCCACCAAACACTAATACATGCAAGAGATGCAATTATACAGCCAAACAGGAGGCTAAGCTCTCTCAACCCAAGACTGGACCAGGCAGTCAAGAGGAGAAGGGAATTACTTGCATCACACCACCAGTCTCACATAGACCTATGAAACCAGCACCAGCAAAAAACACACATAAATACATGAAAACATACTCGGAGGCTCTAAATAAAAATTTGCAGAAGCAACAGAGACCTCCAAAGCAGACATCCATGCAACCTCCACCCCCAACACAAATCATGAAACACACACTTCACAAAACCAGTGTGCCACACAATCACAGCCCTTAAGGCAAAATAACATACCCAACACACTAGTAATAGGTGACTATAGTCAGGCACACTGCCGTCCCACTCACAAGGCTGAACAAGGAGAAGGTTACTGTTAGCTGCCTGTAAGATGTCAGGATCCGCCACATAACACAAGCACTCAGGTCACTCCAGAACAAGTACAAATATGACTCTGTCATTGTCCATGTTGGTGTGAATGACCTGAGCCATACCTCCCTGGACTACATGAAAAGAGACATGGAGGAGCTCTCTGATCATGTAGCCCAGGCCGGTATGACCCTGACCCTGAGTAGCATCCTGCCCTCACCAAGAATGATACCATGGTATAGAGAAAAAATTATCAATTTCAACAGTTGGCTAAGCTTCTGGTGTCATTCAAAGGGGATCCAGTGTCTGTCAGCCTGGGATGACATGCTCAACAAGCCATGCTGCTTCGCTAGAGACGGCTTGCACCTGTCACCCTTAGGCTTTCAAATACTGGCCAAGGCTCTTGCCACCCCCATAGTGCCTTTTTTAGGCAAGGCTCAAAAGACAAATCCACTGCCGTAAATAGTACAAGTAACAAAAAACTGAGGGTAATGCTACTCAATGCCAGAAGTCTAAACCTCAAAATGCATGCACTCGAGGCACTCCTCAGTATGGAGAAAACTGATATATGTGCAGTAACAGAAACCTGGTTTAAGGCTCCAGAGAGCACCCCAGCACTACCAGGCTGCAACTCATGCCATACATTTTGGCCACAAAACCCGGACCAAAATACAAAAGGTGGGGGAGTATCTATATTCATCAAGAATACCCACATCTCCACGTTAGTGGCACAGCACAATGCTTCAGAGATCATCCACCTGCAACTAACAATGGGCAAAACTGCTATTAAAATTATAGCTTGCTACCGATCACCCACCATGTCCCAGAACTCCCTCTCTGCATTCTGGAAACACTGGGAAACATAAAGGTCCTACCAAACACCCTGATATTGGGTGATTTCAATTACCCAAACATTAACTGGGAGAACTACTCAAGTACAAACTCCCTTGCCCAACATATCCTAGAATTTATAAACCCAAACACCATGGATCAACTAGTCAACATCCCCACCAGAGGTGACAACATATTGGACCTGATCATCACCAACATGGGTGACTGGTGTTTCACACTGGAGGCCAACCCTTTGCTGGTTAGATCTGACCATAAACTAATCACTCTAGATATCCACATTCCGCCACCACCCCTGGTCAAAGAAACCACCGTGAAAAACTTTTCAAAAGCAAACTTCACGTTATTAAGACTGAGGTGGGAAGTTTCAAAGCTCCCATGCTAAAGGATAACGCTGTCCAAGCTGCAAAATCCTTTACTAATGCACTCTACAGGCACCTACAAGAATGCATGGATTGTGCTATCCCAAACAAAACCAAGACTCACTCCTCCAAGAAAAGGAAACCAGTCTGGTGGACCCCTACCATAAACAAGCTATACAATAGAAGGAGGAAACTAGTACAGAAAAGAGTAAAATCCCAAGAAGGGAAGACATCCCTGATCAGTATCAGCAAGAAACTACGTTCCCTCATAAAATCATCCAAGGCTAGCTTCGAAAGAAAAATTGCCATGGACACCAAAGATAACCACAAGGCATTATTTAGCAATGTCAAGAATCTAAGTGGCAGTTCTCAGATCTGCTCGGAGTTAGTGCAGAATGGCACAAAATACACTGAACCGACCGATATAGCCAACATCCTGGCAGACAGGTTCAGTGCAAACTTTACCCCCCTCTCACCCCCAAAAGGGCACATAACTATACCAGAAGAATGTAGTGCCCCTGAAATCACAGACACTCAGGTTAAAACAGCCCTCTCCAAAGTCAAAAACACAGCATCAATTGGACTGGACGGTGTCCCAGGCTGTGTCCTACACGAGCTCAAAGATGAACTAACCCCTCACCTAAACACACTGTTTAAACTCAGACTCTCCACAGGCTATGTGCCCACAGAGTGGTGCACAGCAATGGTTATTCCACTCCACAAAGGCGGAGCCACAGCAGACTCTGCAAACTATCGCCCTATAAGCCTGACTAGCTTGGTCTGCAAAGCTATGGAGCGCATCATCATGGATCTCATTAACAGAGACATTGGAAACCTCCAAATACTGGACCCTACCCAGTTTGGCTTTGTTAAGGGCAGATCATGCCTCCTAAACCTGGTGGACTTCTTTGAGACAGTTACCAAGGCTATAGATGAGGAAAGGTGGTCCACACAGCCTACCTAGACCTTGCAAAGGCCTTCAACACCATTCAACACTCAGATATTATAGACAAGCTCACCAGCCTGAACATAAACCCCTACATCACGAGATGGGTTGCCAACTGGCTCACAGATAGAACCCACATGGTAAGAGTTGTAAGAGCTAGATCTGACTCTAAACCGGTTGCAAGTGGTGTTCCCCAGGGCTCAGTCCTAGGATCCCTCCTGTTCGGCATATACTTCTCAGAGGTACAGGCAAGCACAGGAGGACTATAGCTGACCAAGTTCACAGACGACTGCAAACTAGGGGCTATAATTGACTCTCCAGCTGACACAGACATTCTACAAAAGGGTTTCACTGAGACAGATACCTGGTGTCAAAACCATGCCCTCAAGCTAAATGCCAAAAAGTGCATAGTCATCCCCTTTGGAAAAAACAAAGTACCCACAAACTACCACATTGGTGGTAGCCCCCTAAATACAGAAGACATAATAAGGGATCTGCGGACCCAAGTAGATAGTAACCTCTCCTTTGATAATCACATTGCCAAAGTGGTTAGAAAATCCTTCTATGTGGCCCACCTAATCACAAAAGGGTTTGCATCCAGATTGAAAGAGGTCATTGGGCCCCTCTGGTAGAAAGACTATGAGGCCATCTGTAAATAAACCAGTCCTGTAATCTTTTTTGTTAATAAGCACCTGCCTAATCTACTCATCACTTATCAGACCCATCATAGAGTACAATGCCCCATTTGGGATGCACATTACAAGACACCTGAAACAACTGGAATGACCACAGAAGTACCTCACCAAGAGGATCACTGACCTCAAGCAGATGCCCTATGCAGCTTGACTGAAGAAACTCCAGCTGTACTCTGTTGCATACCTTCTACAAAGAGATGATCTCTGCCTGACATACAAGGCCATGTCCAACCAAGAATTGATGGACATGCTCCACCTAAAGAAAACCATATCCCCTCAAGCCACATGTTCCAGGGATCTAAACCTCACCACAACAATAAATAGGATGTGCTGGAGGGACAGATTCCTGTCCCAGAGACTTCCCATGCTCTGGAACAAGATTCCAATCTGCATTAGGCAGAGCTCCTTGCTAACCCTCTTCAAGAGAAACCTTGACGAGTGGATGGGAAACAGAAAGTTTACCCCAGGGATCACTTCAATGGCTCTGCTGGATGGAGGCACAGAGAACTAATCTAAGGGGGTGTCGAAAGCCAACACTTTCCAGCTAGGCTTATAAATGCCTTCGGGCAGATAGCCCAGTACCTACCTATGAACCTATGCTCTGATGTCTTGGCCAAAGCCTTCAAGGAGTAAACATTACCAGAAATACATGCCTTAATCACAAGAAGGACTTAACACCTAATTCCATAATTGAATACACAGCCTCAATTACACTTGTCATTTAACCCCTACGGGAAAAAAGTATCACAGTTAATATCAATACATTGAGTCTGTACATAATAATTGTGCTTTTATGACTGTGTCATCACACCGAGGAACAGATGTTTTCAGAAACAGTACCTTGAGACCCACTACTGTCCCCATTGGGGAGATTTATTCAAATATACAGCTATAGAACTGACATATTTCTTATCAGTAATATGTCTGACATGTTCTAACAGCCTAGTTTTAAAACATGTGTTACTGTCCCCCACATAAAATATGTTACAAGGCCATCTAAGAGCATTCTCTATACACCAGCCTCTTGAATGTACAGACTTCAACATATTTCCCAGCCATTCCCCTCAGCAGGAATTACAGCACTAAATAATGATAGACCAGTATACCTATCCACCTACTACTGTATGACATCTGGACAAAGCCTAACATAATTGGTGGACAGAAACCCAAATACATAGCCATACATGAAATATTGCTGTTATGCACTGAGAAAGTTGCTGGTGTTACAGGGTTTGTTGTAATATATATTTTCTGAGGGATATGAAGTCAGAAAAACAAATGGATGTTACCATCTACATAATGCAATCACCAGAGTATGCTACTGATTTGCCAAGGACAACACCTGTCTGGGGAACAGCCCATACATAAAAGGATAACCTGTGGCCATTATGTGGATGGCCCTACAATTGAGAGCTATGCAGAGACAGAACTTTGTCAGACTGAAACCCATGCAGATGTAGCATGTGCAGTGAAACCCTGTTAAACTAGCAGTATTCCAAACATATAACATCAATACTCACATTCTGCTCCTAAGTCTTGAACCTTCCCCACAATTTAGTTGGCTTGTCTCCACAAGTCTTGTTGTATGAGGTAGTAGCACACACAACTCCAGGATGTCTTCCTCACAAGTAAGGGAAAGGGCCAACGCCCACATGGAATACTCAATTATAGGAGTGTCTTGCCATGACAGTGGCTATTGGAAGAACTACACAGCTGCTCTGCATGCAAGTAGCAAGTCGGGAACCCCAGCAGGTGCACTGGCCATCACCTGGTCATGATCATCACCTACAAAAGCCATGCTGCCACCTATTCAAATCAGCTCTATCCCTGTAGTGCACAGAGAGAGAAATAACAAATGAAACATAAAGTAGAAAAGAGAAGAAAGAAAAAAGGTAAGTGGAACATGTAAGCAAGTAATTGAATGTAATACTTGCTCTGTAATAATGGAAAATATGATTTGGAGGAATATATGTCCCAACAAGACATGCTGTACTAATGTCCTGCTAAACAGCTGCTATGGCCATATCATCTGGCCCTATCTGGAGTGGGAGATATCACAGACATACCTCTCAACTGTACAGATCTTCGCAGAATGTCCACATTTTACCATCATGTATTTTTGTCTGTTCCTCCTGAGATCTCTGCTTTTCTGGCAAATATCTGAGGATTGAAGTCATTAGGTAATGAGAAACACTTATTTTTAAGACTCCACATCCGTAAGAATAATCACTGTAATGCTAAATGTATCATTCTATGAACATCCTATGATTGTAACAGGAATATTTAAATACTGTCCCTATTTATCCCCCCATCATTTTAGGCATTGTCCAGATGTGATGCTATGAGAGGTTGTGAGGTGGGATCACAGCTCAGGAGCCTGACTTACTCTGGGAAAAGACAGCTCATATATGACAACGACAGTGGTGTCTGTCAAACAGTTGTAACTGTGCCACTGCTAGGCCAGTTAATGAGATGTTTTCCATATCCATGTTACCTGTGATTATGAGTATGACACATGTTTGCCTTGTAAAGCTAAGACACCTATAGAGGGCATGTGCATAGTAATGTATTGTTGCTAACATGTGTGTTGAACTGCATGTGATATATTGAATTAATAACATTCAACTGTACAGTGTTCTGCTGGACAATAAGCACATTTGTGACTGATATCTTTAGTCACATACACATATACCTGTGTTACATCAGCCAAACCATTGGCAGGTCTGTGAGCAATAACATTGTAACATAATAGCCTACTTATGACTATTGGAAATCTTCCAGGTTATCACAGTGATGTCAAACCCTACTGTGCAATCAACGTACTAATGTATTGTGCAGCTATATTAATGCAGTATCAATACTGATGTCCCCTTTGACACCCATTTATGTGTGCCATTGTCCAGACGTACTGCTGTAACAGGTTGAGAAATATGATTGAGCGGCAAGACTGTAACTACAGTGTGCTATACTAACATACAACAGAAATGTATACTAGGTATCCCCTGAGCAAATGTATGTATGCTTATGTTCAGCTGGAAGGCACAAAACTAAATCACATGGGTTTCAAGCATTCAGGTACATAGGTTGTGCATGTTGCATATGTGTGTAATAGTGTCAGTGCATACAACAGACATAAATGTGTACAGCTACTGGTTGTTGCAGTGTCCTGACACTGATATGGGTACTAGAGTAGACATGATATTCAGCTATTAATCAGAGAAGTGTCCACCTGTGTTATGACTCTCTGTCCATGCCTACAACTACCAGCTATACTCATACCTACATATACAGAGTGGATATCACAAGTCTACACCCCCCCCATTAGAGTGCCAGGTAGGTGTGCTATATGACAATCAGACCACAGAAGACCATTTCATAATGTTTCTCATCTTTATGTGACCCCTAACCTGTACAATTCCATTGAAATACAATAAAAGGTGTTTCCTAGGAAGGCGACTAACTATTGCCAAGTGAAGATGTACCATGATGTTAGAGCCCAGACCAGGATGGATGAATGCTGTAACCATCTCACGAGGTGCATACACAACATATCAGTTTAAGGGTGAGCACACTCATTCATCTGGCTTATTGTACTGAGTATTATTTCCATATATTTTCACAGACCAGAATGTTATGTTTTCAATTGAATTGTATAGGCTATAGGTCACACTACAGGTAGGAATTGTTATGAAATGAGTTACTGTGGTGTCATGTTCCAATTGCACAAATACCAGGCAGTGTGTCAGGGGTGTGTACCCTTTATATCCAGTGTAGCTTTATGTACACAGGAGTACCAGATCTGCATATCCAGCCTCCACCAAGGTAGACTAATCCCCTTTGGTGGACAGCAGCAATACACAAACCACATAATAGGTTGCTACATTGGCTGTACAGGGACACATAGGTGCAGGCAACAACTTTGAAGCAAGTCCACCTATATCTGAGCAAGCATTTAAGTTCACAGGTGACTTCCTGTAAGGCTGACTATGACTATGGATCGGACATATCCACACCACCAAGGACAATTGCAACTGTGTCTTCACATATGTCGTAAGTCTCAAATGAAACAACAAAATTTACCCTGTACTCGGGGTAAAGAACACCTCATACACACATGCCATGGATATAGGCAACCTGCATCACACAGGTTAGGTGGGAACATCACCACCCTGTTCACCACAGTTGTGCAGGAAGGGAGATATGCACATCAACCACACTCCTCCCCTCATCAATTGTGAGCATGTACATATTCTCTACTGATGGCAACAACAGCATATCTCCATCGGACATAATAATATCAGTGTCTGCCTCCTACATGAAATCAGGCATGTGCACAGAGCTCCATCACACTTCACAGTCAAACACAGACCTACCACCATCCACATGGAAGATGCCCACTGTCAACCCTCTACACAGAATTGAATGGAGGATAGAGGATTATGCAATCAAGTGTCCTACATTGGGGGGAATAAGATAGCTCAGGGACAGGCGTGTAATGCAGGCTGCTATAGCCATGATAGCTTGGAGGGTTTCAGTGTAGTGTGGATTATTTGCAAGTAATTTCCACTGTTGATGTGCATTTTGACAACCGTATGAGGTCCTGTGACCTTTTTCCTGTTTATGTCTTCCAGGTAACATGCTCGTCTACCAGCATTCTCTGTTGGGGAAACAGACATCATCACCCAATATGTGATTAGACATTATGCCCTGTCATTTGGATGGAAAGTGGTAGATGTGTGGGAGAGGACTGCCCTGTGGAACAATGTGGACCACAGGGTTAATGATGCCGGCCTGCACAGCAGAACTTATGAGCATGTGTAGCATTGGGCCACCGACTTCAAATGCCATGCCCATCAATGGGCTGCTGCTGTAGCGAGGGATCAGCTAGCCACAGGTGGGGGCCCAGCCATGCAGCCCCCACTGACACCCACCGAGGAGATCCTCACCACATTTGGGCCACATGCAGAGCGCACAAGCCATGATGCTGAGGGAAGCATTGTGGAGGTGGGTTGCACACACACACTGGATGAAGAGCATGCAGGTAAGGGCCCAGTGGGGATTAGTACACTAATGTATCAGACATACATGTATCTGTATTGTATCTACATGCATGTGTTGGATCTGATTGCAGTTGTGGATGGGGTTTTCTAATGCACAGAGGTTCACATCTATGGTGAGGACAGGACATTGTGTATTATTGCGGTTAGTACTGTAGATGTGCAGACATGCTGCATCCATCCTGTACCAAGGCCACATGTGCGTCTGCTGACAATAACTCCCTCTCACAACTACCTAGGATCCCTTGGTCTGCATATGGGACAGCAGCCTGAAGCTGGTGAATATGACATTGTTCTGTTGTTGCCTGGCAATACCCCATGCATGTGAAGTGCTTGCAATTTACCATGCACACAACCATCAGTAATAGTTATATTGCTTTATGTAATAGCTATATTGCTTGTTCTGCATGTTCACTTGTGCTGGGGGTTAACTGTATTGCATCACAGTGGTCACCGCTGGGGCCACAGATGAAGGAAAGGTAGTCCACACAGCCTATCTGAACCTTGCAAAGGCATTTGACACAATACCCCACTCGGGCATCATAGATAAGCTATCCAGCTTAAATATAAACCCCTATGTCACAAGATGGGTCGCAAACTGGCTCAAAGACAGAACCCACAGAGTGAGAGTTGCTGGAGCCATGTCAGACTCGAAACCGGTCACAAGTGGCACCCCACAGGGTTCTGTCCTGGGACCACTCTTGTTCGGTATATACTTTTCCGAGGTACAGGCAACGTGGAGGACTATGGCCCACCAAGTTCGCAGATGACTGCAAACTGGGCGCCATAATCGACTCTCCAGCTGACACAAACATCCTTCAAAAAGGTGTCACAGAGACAGATAACTGGTGCCAGTGCCATGGTTTAAAGCTAAATGCCAAAAAATGAATAGTCATACCCTTTGGCAAAAACAATGTGCCCACAAATTACCACATAGGCGGAAACCCATTAAGTACAGAGAAAGTTATTAGGGACCTGGGGACCCAAGTTGATAGCAATCTCTCCTTTGAAAACCACATTGCCAAAGTGGTTAGAAAGACCTTCTACATAGCCCACCTCATCATGAAGGGTTTCACATCTAGATCAAGAGAGGTAATCGTGCCTTTATTCATCTCTCATCAGGCCCATCATAGAATACAATGCCCCTTTGGGATGTACCTTACGCGACACCTGCAGCAATTAGAAAGACCCCAAAAGTATCTCACCAAGAGGATCAAGGGTCTCAAACAGATGCCATATGCTGCTTGGTTAAAAAAAACTCCAGCTCTACTCAGTTGCATACCGCCTACTTCGAGGCAATCTATGCCTGACATACAAAGCTATGTCAAATCCAGAATTAATGGACATGCTCCACCTCAGTAAATCTAAATCCTTAGAGCCACATGCTCGAGGGACTTGAACCTCAGCACAGAAATAAATAGAACTTGCTGGAGGGACAGGTTCATAACCCAGAGGCTCCCTTCACTCTGGAATAGAATTCCAGTTCATGTGAGTCAGAGCACCTCACTGAATCTCTTCAAGAAGAATCTCGATAAGTGGATGGGGTATCGTAGGTTTGTCCCAGGGATTACTCCCGTGTCACTATTAGACAGAGGCACAGTAAACTAAACCTTAAAAAGGGCACAGTATACTCAAATCAAGGGGTGGCGTAAGCCATACAGAATCGGGCTAGGCATATAATTGCGCCAGGGCAGATAGCCTAGTACGAACCTATGAACCTATCTGACATGAATTCAACATTCCTGTAGCATACCTCACAAGTTGTCAGTGCCATGATGTCTGGACAGTGTAATCCACAAAGAACGAAACAAACTGGTGAAAAATCCAGAAACACGATAGCAAAAAAACAGCAATGCAATTGATTTCTAAAATTCGTATTCAAATTTATTAAAATATTTGGTAAGCGCTTTCGGCTGTGTAAGCTCAGCCTTCATCAGACAAAGTAAACCACAGTAGTATTCACTTATATATTGTATGCTTAATTAACCAATTAATAAAATTTTCCAATTAATTAAGTCTTATTACAGTTGTAAAATCTCTTTTAACATAAAATATGCTTAATACATGTGATATAATATATAACTACAATAACAATTTTAAAACATTGTGAAACTACAACTAATAAATTTATGCTTTTAATTTATGACCTATAACATTAGTTAGATACTAAATAATGCTAAAACATCAAATTGAAACATCTTACCCTATACAAATATTATTACATTACATAATATATTTACCTATTTAAAGCCCTCAATTTTAATATACTAGAAATCAATTGCATTGCCGTTTTTTTGCTATCGTGCTTCTGGATTTTTCATCAGTTTGTTTCATTCTTTGTGGATTATATAGTTTGCTATGGCTTCTGGTAGCACGCAAGAGGCGGCAGCTTTGGTAACGTGGGCTGAATTTGATACCCTACAACAGTCGGTTACAACTTTAACACAGTTAATTGAGCAACTGTCTGGCAATAACACAAATGCCAGACCATTGGTTTTTGGACACAATCGTTTGGACAGTGTCGATAGCACGGACAGCATACCTCCGGGCCAATTACAAAGAGAAGAACAATATGAGGCACAGAATGATACTCTTGGTATAAACAATTCTATTGTTCTGCACAATGAATTATTGAGTGATAAGGAAGTTATGGGTATTCCCAATAGGAATAGAGTTAGATTGGGCAATACATCTAAAAATGTGCCTGCTGATGTACGGAATGTTGTAGTGTCAAATGATACAGACGATGTTATCAGTATCACGCATGTAGAATGTAATGAGGCCTCTGTTATCACTACGAATACACCAGTTGTAGTGAGTAATTAGACGGATGAGACAAACTCTCTGAATCTGTATCCAGCAGTACAGATTACGAATAGGGTGCCTTTGAGTAACACCAAAGTTAATGATGGTGTTGTTAGATTGAAGAATGTTCCTAATGTAGTAAATAAACTAGTAGGTATGGAAGGTGATATCCCTTTTCCCTTACCCGTACGGAAGGAGAAAGGGTTGAAGAGGGGCAGGTCATTGAGCAGAGGTCGACAGAAACGGAAACTGTCGGACGAGTTTTTGCCACACCAAACTATCAAGAAGATGTGGAGGAACAAGTTAAATTAGCCTTGAATGATTTGACCTCCACAGCCTTGATACATCAAGTCAACACACACTCATTGATCTGTAACATTTCTAGTTATGTATTAACACAGCATGATGAGAACCTTTTGAATAAAGGCCTCAATTTTATCCCGAGTAGTCATAGTAATTTCACGGATACTGTGATTGATATGAGACTCTTTTGTCGAAATATAATGCTCAAATTGTTGTTTACAGATAGAGAGGGCTTGAATGCTGGTAATATGGGTGGATCTGAGAGACCACAGAGATTTAAGAATTTGAGTAGTTTTGTCCCTCCGCACCACCCTCTAGTTGAGGCTTACATGAAATTAACAGAAGAAGCTTTGTATGAGTATTTTAACACAACCACTCATAGAAGAAAAGGTAATCTGACTCTATTAGAAAGAGAGAGCCTTCGACAACTACAGACATCACAATCCATAGTTATAAGGCCAGCCAATAAAGGCGGTCGGATAGTTTTAATGGATACTGACCAATATTATGTCGCTATGAACACCTTATTAACCAACCAGTTTTATAAGGAAGTTGAAGAACGAGTAGTGCAAGATACCATTACATATGTATCAGATACTTTATTGGATATTTTTAAAGGTAGGATCATAGATCAAGAGTTATATGACTATCTACTGATTAAAACACCATTGATCCCTATAATACAAGGACTTCCTAAGATACACAAAGACATAAGTAATCCCCCGATAAGACCTATAGTCGCTGGACAGGGATGGATTACCGAGCATTTGTCTGTGTATGTCGAGAAACATTTACGTCCAATTTTAGATCGTAATCAGACAGTACTCAAGGACTCTAAACAATTTCTGTTGGACCTCTATGACTGTTTGGGTAATATAAGTGGAACAGAGAACCTGGTTTTTGTCACCTTTGACATCCAGTCTTTGTTCACGGTTCTACCGAATGAGCTAGGGATTAGTCATATTACTAATTATCTTTCAAGACATAGTGACTATTCAATAGTGCAAATTGACTTGCTGGCACATTTTCTAGAGTTGATCTTGGAGAACAATATTTTTGTCTTCCAAGATATGTTTTTTCAACAACAAGGAGGAGTTGCTATGGGTACACCTTGCGCCAATAGTTATGCTAACATGTTCTTGGCGCAATGGGAACACGAAGTGTTATTTAAGACCAGTGATTTCGAACAACATGTAGCATTCTATCGACGTTTTGTTGACGATGTTTTCATTTTATGGAGAGGGTGTGAAGATGGGTTGGTTTCATTTCATAGTATGATGAATCAACTAACAGATTTTTTGAAATTCACCATGAACTATTCTAGTACTAGAATTGAGTTCCTAGACCTGTTTATAGAGAAACTTGAATGTGGTTTGATTAATACAGGGGTATATCGTAAAGAATGCCATCACAATACTCTGTTGATGCGAACGAGTATGCATCCACAACACATCTTTAAAAATATCATCAAAGGTCAAGGAATGAGGACCTCTAGGTTGAATGCTACTGACTCAGGTTTCACTACTGAGGTAGCTGACCTGAAGCAAAGATTTATTGATCGTGGTTATAGTCCTCGTGAGGTCGATGATAACCTCATGAATATTAAAGAACTTAGGCTAGATACAGCAGCCCCTTATTTTGGACCTAAGAGAACACATGATGAGAGAAGCCTATATGATAGGGGGTCAGAGGTTAGGATTTCCATACCTTACACCACTGATTACTTAGCCATTAAAGATATAATGACTAAACATTGGTCACTTCTTTGTACAGATGATAATATTAAGAAGGTGGTAGGAATAAAGCCTCAGTTTCTTTTTAGGAACAAACTCAATTTGAGAAGGATGCTTTGTCATTCTAGGAAACAAGGATCTAAGTTTGATTCTACACATACTAAACCATGCGGGTATTGTAATTATTGTGTTTTGATAGACACTAATACCTGTTTTTTACACCCAGATTTACACACTGTGTTCAATATGCAGGTAGAAGCTGACTGTAACACCCCTAACATAGTATATCTGGCAGTATGCCAAATTTGCAGGGCCTTCTATGTTGGGAAAATGAATCGTCAATTCAAGGAAAGGATTCGTGAACATGTTTGTCATATAAGGAAGGAATCATCACATAATGCCCTAGCTAAGCATGTTATGCAGTCTGGGAGTGAACGCAGTTTTTTGTTTAAAGCCCTTGAGATTATTACCCCCAATATTAGGAGAGGTGACATCAGGAACCATACTGAAAGCAGGGAGAGTAAATGGATTATCAGGTTAAGAGCTGATAGAGGCCTTGGTTTAAATGAGAGGGCCTCAATTAAACCAGTACTTAGAAAACGTAGGAACATCAAGTTATAGAGATAAAATATGTACACATCAGCCCTTACATGATTTCCCATGGGTTGATCACTCAGTATGTATTAGTAAACAATCAGAGATATTTTTATGCATTACATCTTTGCTCCTATTGTGCTTAATATATATTTTTATTCATATGGTTTTATTTATTTATATATTCTGTATATATACATGTATATATTTATTGTAGTTTTTTATATGTATCTTATAGTTGTAGTTGTGTTTCTGTCTCTTTATTATAGGATTGGATAGGTTGATTAAGAATTGTATGCAACAAGTTCAGTACTAAGTAATTAATCAATTAATTAATCACCTTTTGCATATATAAGAAGCCCTACAGGCTTTGTTTTTTGTGATCTGATGAAGCTCATTCATTGAGTGAAAGCGCTTATCCGACCTGCAGTCTGGCTGTACCTTAATAAAAATTTTTTTCTGGTTTGTGAATTTTGGACAATTCTATTATTCCGTTGCAGCAGTGGCTCAACAAAATACAAACTAATGGTTGAGAAGTGTGTCCAGCTATACCTACATTTTCTATCATGCTAGACAAATTCCATGACAAGGTATGGCAATATTGGAAATTATTACATGAAAACATATATTTCACTGAATGTATAAAAAGACAACAGGTGCCTAAAGGTCTCCGATATTGGAAATACCCTACTGGGTTAAAGGAGAACAGTGCACTTCATAAAGATCTCCTTGCATTATTTGATCGGCAGGGTTGTGAATTACTCCAATTGTTAATCAAACATAATGGGAAACACATGGAAGAATTAAATACTAAAATAAATGAACTTGATGTTAAAATTAAACAACAGACAGCTTATACTGCCTGCCAAAACCAATATCTTGAGGTGTTCACACAAATAGACAAGTATAGTAATAATATTGTGGAAAGAAAGACCCGTAAACTTGAAAGAGACAGAATGGATTATTCTAAGGGGCGGGCATACCCCAAACCATCGCGAGGACAAGCGCGTAATGAAGAAATAGCTTTAGAATCTTCTGTAACTGACAACAATGGCACAGAAGTATATAATAATGAAAATATCCACAATCAACAGCAATTCCCTTTAGAGGACAACATTCCCCATCGCTCGGAACGCCTTCGGAACAAGGAAGGCTACAATGCCAGAAGCAACAACATGAGAGCTTGGAGAAGGCACAGAATGGGCTCAAGGAGCGACTACAACCGGCAATAGAGACTATTTTTGAAAATTGTAATCATATAGAAGGTGAGAGTAAATTTAAACTCATCACCAGTGTAACTGGCGACTATCATATTTATAATTATAGTCAAGTTGATTTAACTACTGAGCATGCTAATGTTTTTAGTAAAGGGATGACTTATGTTCCTATGAAAAGGGCAAATGTTACTAACTTGATAACTGAGCTAAAGCTTTTCACTAGAAAATTAAACTTGGCAGTCATACATCAGCAAACGCCAAGTATGGCTAATAATCTCATGCGAATTCCCAGTGTAATAAATCCTCCAATCCACCCAAAAATAAAACTATTTGAGGAGTTATGTGAAATAGATTTTAGACATCATTTGAAAAATAAAAAAAGAGGATTTGATTATTGGAATAGCAAGAATAATTTTTCAGATGTAGAATGGAAAATGTTAAATGATATAAAAACTAATAATGATGTTCGCATTATGCAGCCTGATAAAGGTGGCGGTTTGATTATCATGAATGTATTTGACTACAACCAAAAGTTATTACAAATTTTGTATGGTGATGCTTATATTGAAGCTTCCCTAAATGAAATTAACATTTCATATTCTAGGATCGATTATATTCTCAAAGACATGTTGTGGCAAGGCCAAATAACTAGGGAGGCATTTTCATATATGACCATGGAAAATCCCAGGATTCCAATTATGTTTGGACAACTAAAGTTGCATAAAAATTTGCAAGATCCACCGATTCGTCCAATAGTGGATGCCGGTGTTTCAAAAACTTATTACATTGCAAAGTTTATTGACAAAAAGTTGAAGCACAAATTAAATGAACTCGAGTACATCTCTCGAGATTCCTGGCATTTTCTTACTAAGGTCAATGATGTTACTATTGATAATCTTGAAGAGCTTATATTTCTTACAGTGGATGTAAAAAGATCTTTTCACTTGTATACCGCAACAATTAGGTATATCTTGGTTTACTGACTTTTTCTTTGAAACTTTACCCATCATACAAATTGAGTTAAATACATTAACAGATTTGTTAGATCTAGTTTTGTCTAATAATTACATCTATCATGATGGGCATTACTTCAAACAAATCAAGGGGGTTGCGATGGGCTCACCAGTTGGTACATTATATGCAAATGTAGTTATGGCTGCATGGGAACACAGATTCTTATTTCCTTCAGTGTTTATGAAACATGTTAAGATGTATAGTCGATTCCTGGATGATTTATTTTTTATTTGGGAAGGCTCGGTGCAATCCATCGAAGAATTCTTAACATATATTAATGGCACTACTGAATTTTTAGAATTTACACACCAATACAGTAAGGATATGATAGCTTATTTGGATGTTTGTTTACAGAAAGAATTTGACCACAATAAACTAAAAGCTACCATTCATCGGAAAAAGACTTATTCCAATAAATTCCTACACTTTAAAAGTTACCATCCACAACATGTAAAAAAGGCAGTGTTAAAAGGGCAATTAGTACGTGCTGCCCGGATGGTTTCAGTGTATGATTAATTCATTATTGAGTGTCAATACATAGCTAATATGTTTCTAAATAGACAGTATCCAAGTTGGTTTCTTGATGGTATAGTCAGAGAAGTAGTAGTAAAAAGAAAAAATGGTTTTTATAAGCCTTTGCTTAGATCAATTGAACTCATGGAACCTCATCAAATGCAGCAAGAAATTATATCTAACAACATTAATGTGGAGGATAATATAACAATAGGTACATCTAATAATGTTAATGTTTCATTTATTACTACTTATACGCAAGATTCAGAACATGTTAAATATTTGGTTAATAAAAATTGGACTTTTATTAAAGGAGATGAGCAATTGATGAATTTATTTGGCATCAAACCGTCCATTATATATAAAAGAGACAAAAATTTAAAGGATTGGTGCCAAAAAAATCCAAAAACACATATTAGTAATGCTTTTATGAGAAAATGTAATATGTGTAAATATTGTACATATATATTAGAAACTGATCAAGTGCACATAAATGGCAACAATATAATAATAAAAGGGAAATATAATTGCAATACTTTTGGAATTGTTTATGCAGCTTTGTGTACAGAATGCCCAGCCTATTATATAGGTAAAACTGAGCGAAAATTAAGACAACGTATATATGAGCATGTATATGACATCAATAGACAATCAGAAAATAATGCACTTTATAGACATATTGTTCAGTATCCCACCCACAAATTCAAATTTGTAGTACTTGAACAGGTGGCTGCATCTCATAGGAAAGGCCCCTGGAAAATAATACTAGAATCCAAGGAATATTGGTGGCAAGTTTTTCTTAATGCCACACATACTCCTGGAATTAATGATTCTATATCTATTTCTAGTATATTAAAATTGAGGGCTTTAAATAAATATATTATGTAATGTAATAATATTTGTATAGGGTAAGATGTTTCAATTTGATGTTTTAGCATTATTTAGTATCTAACTTATGTTATAGGTTATAAATTAAAAGTATAAATTCATTAGTTGTAGTGTTGCAATGTTTTTAAAATTGTCATTGTAGTTATATATTATATCATATGTATTAAGCATATTTTATGTTAAAAGAGATTTTACAACTGTAATAAGACTTAATTAATTGAAGAATTTTATCAATTGGTTAATTAAGCATACAATATATAAGTGAATACTACTGTGGTTTACTTTGTCTGATGAAGGCTGAGCTTACACAGCTGAAAGCTCTTACCAAATATTTTAATAAATTTGAATATGAATTTTAGAAATCAATTGCATTGCTGTTTTTTTTGCTATCGTGCTTCTGGATTTTTCATCATGTCTGGACAGTGGCCAGAAAATTGTTCTGAAAAAATGGCCTAAGGTAGGGTAATGCATGACACATTACTGGTATACAGTGGATATAAATTGTGTACACACCCATCTTAAGATGCAAGGTGTTCCTGTTACATACTAATTAGGACCACAATATGACAGTCCACATCTCTTCCAGGCTTTAATGTAACCTATAACAGGTACAGTTCACTTGTAAAACCAAGCATCTGTACTCATGAATTGCACCTACAAGGCAGGCCATCTGTGAGGGTGGCAGATGTCCTATCAGCATGATGTTTCAGTCAGGTATGATACCTCATGCTGCCATATGTGTAAGTACACTCACTGTGGCCTATTTGGCTATAATATCACATACATGAGCATTGTTAAGGCACACAGACCACTTCCAACCATGTATAGGTTTCAAACATGGATATTCCAGACACATCTGTACAGAGGACTGTACAATGGTTTAACCTGCTGCATGTGAGGTAGATGCTGTTACCACACTATATAAAGTAATGGCAGTAGGAGGTGGTCACCAGATGCGTATGGTATACAAATCAAAATGGTATAAGCTACACATGATATGATCCTCACACACACACACACACACACACACACACACACACACACACACACACACACACACACACACACACAGTTGCCAGCATTAGGATTAGAACTCCTGGCTATCTAGGTATTACTACTATTGTGCTACACAGTTATGAGACATGCCACAGAGCTTATACATTTTCACCTCTTCCAAAGGTACTTCTAAAGTGGATGACACCAACAGGTCTACTAAATTGGAGTGAAGGGAAGTGTAAAGGGTAGTACACAGGTCAAAAATGGTATGAGCCAGACAGTACATGATTCACACTCACATACATGCATACAAACTTGCAAGTATTGGGATTAGAACACCTGCCTATCTAGATATTCCTATTACAATGCTACACAGTTATCAGATGCACCCTAGAGTTTATACATTTCCACCTCTTCCAAAGGTACTTATAAGGTGGATACCATCAACAGGTCTACTAAATTGGAGTGAAAAGAAGTGTAAAGGGTAGTACACAGGTAAAAAATGGTATGAGCCAGACAGTACACGATTCACACACGCATACATGCACACACTTGCCAGTATTGGGATTAGAACTCCTGCCTATCTAGGTATGTCTATTATAGTGTTATGCAGTTACCTCACATGCTACAGAGCTTACTGAACTTTCACATGGCCAAAGCTGCTGATAACTGCACAGCTGTGGTAAAGTATTACAGGTGGCAGACAGTCTGCCTTCTGTTCCACCCATACATCATGCTAATTCTTTCTGCTTTGCACTTCAACTAGCATTATGGCTTGGCACTTCACTAGGTTATTGTATCAAGAAGTGTGGCACACCTGGGAGCCATCAGCAGTACTTGTTCATCACAGATGTAGCCCCAGTACTTACTAGTTATGTCCACTCCCTCCTGGCATGTTTGAAGGGCAGTTATCAGTGCTTTCACCCATTAACCTGGTGCACTTGTCCATTCTGGGGCACTGTTGCAACTGTCTCATGTACACAGACAACCCTCCCCTCTAAACTCCAAACACTTGGAACTGTGAGAGTTACCCATATATCACCCAATGTTGACATATGCACTCTCCACCAAAGACTGGACTAGCAGGTCAAGAGGATAAGATCAATACCTGCACCACACCATGTGGAACATGCAGCTCATCATCACACCCACTTTGACAGCTATGACATACAGTGAAAAGCCACACATCCACCTTCCCAGAGCCTCTCAATGGATATTTACCCAAACAGCACAGACCAGCAAGGCAGACACCCACTCAGACACCGCAACATGGCACATGCCAAGGGACACATATTTAACCTACACAGTGTCCACCAACCTAAGCTCCTAAGGCTAACCCTTGCACAATACAGTGATCATTACTGAGGCACACAGATCTCACTCACTAAGTTGAATATGGACCAGATCTATCTATCACATGCTAGCATCTAACACATGACACAGCCAGTCATGTCACTCCACAACAACTATGAGTATCACTCCATATCTATGTGGGTGTGAATGACTTGGGACACACCTCCCTGGACTACATGACAGGAGATATGGTTGAACTCTCTGATTATGCAGTCCAGGCAGGTGTGACAGTAGCCCTGGGCAGTGTACTGCTGTCACACAGAATGATGTTGCGGTACTATCAACAGATGATTGACTGCAACATTGGCTTATGTGTTATGTGTCATTCTCAGGGGATCCAGAACCTCTCTGCTTGGGATGACATGATTGACAGAACCCAATGACTTGCCATGGATGTCCTACATCTGTCACTGCTGGGTTGCCAGGTACTGTCTAAGTGTCTTGCCACCCCTATGGTGCCTTATTAGGCAGTGTTCCTAATGTTATTAACACCATAGCAGCTACACATGTAAGCAATCTGAGGGCCATGCTGCTCAACACTGGACATCTGTCAGGATGCAGTCACTCATAGCAGTTGTTGGAGTGGAGGACACATGTCTGCTGTAATGGAGAGGTGATTCACAGTAACAGACAGAAGACCTACAGTATCAGGCTATGATGCATTCCACAGCTGTCAGCCCCCAAACACACACACACACACACACACACACACACACACACACACACACACACACACACACACACACACTTGCCAGTACTGAGCTGTAAAGCCCTACATAGCTATGTATTGCTACTACAGTGTTACACATTTATTGCATGCACCATGGAGCTTTTAGGATGGATGTTGTCCCAAGGTACTTCTAAGGTGAGGAACATCACCAGCTGTTGTAAATACTGGCATTGGGTGATGTAGTGGGTGAGAGATTCCATAAAATATTTTACCCTACACACACATTTACATTTGCCAGGAGTGAGATTCAAATCTCTATTGAACTATCTTTTCAAACCATTATGTTACACATTTACCATATGCACAACTGACCTTACGTGGTTTAGGGTTGCCAACAGGTACTGGGAGTAATGGAGCCAAAATCTTTGAGGTACGGACATATATATATATATATATATATATATATATATATATATATATATATATATGTATGTATATATACATACTAATTAGGACCACAATATGACAGTCCACATCTCTAAAAATCTGACACACAAACACTTGTCAGGAATGAGATTCAACCCCCTACCTATGTAGGTATTGCTACTACATTGTTCCGCATTTGTCACACACACCACGGAGTTTATGTTGGAAAACTGTGCAAAGGTATCTTTGAAGGTGAGTGACATCAGCAGCAGTGCTAAAGGAGGGGTAAGGGAAGTGTTGTAAGTGTGAATTACCACAAAATCAAGTCTCTACAAGGATACACACACTCTCTCGCACAAACACTCACATTTACACAGTTGCCAATATCAGGATTGGAACTCCTACCTAACTAGTTTCTACACTATAGTATTATGCAGTTATCGCAAGCACCATGGAGCTTATATGTTGGAGAGCTATGCAAAGGTATCTTTGAAGGTGAGCGACATCAGCAGCGTTGAAGGAGGGGTAAGGGAAGTTTAGTGAGTGTGAATGGCCTCAACCACATTCATTTAGAAACACACACACACACACACACACACACATCTTTACATTTGACAGGACTGAGATTACAACTGCTACATGGATATCTATTTGTACTCTAGTGTTACACAGTTATCACAAGCACCATTGAGACTATAAGGCTGAGGGCTAACCAAAGGTATTTCTACAGTGATTGACATCAGCACATCATGTGATATAAGCCAATGGGATGTATAGTGGATTGAACAGGCCTCATAATGGGATTCTCTCTGTCACTGTCTGTCTTTCTCTTCCCCACGTCTCAGTGTGTGTATGTTTGATGTATTATATAATGTTGACCTTAGATATGTGTGAGTATTCCTATCCAATGTGTTTGTGTGAAGTATTAATGTTGTACAATTTGGTGTGTGTGCACAGACAGCTGTGAATAACCAATATCTGTAGTCCACTGTGTTGTGAGACATGGGCTTCATTTCTCTAAGCATAGGAGCGTGCCCAGTATGATCTTCTAAATTGAGTGTGTGCATCCATTCCAGGGAGGGCTGGACTCCAGTTCAGGGTTTTGTGTGCTACAGCTACACCTAGCAACCTGTTTCTGCAGGATATCTGTAGATAGGTTGCCAATATGGAGACACAATTGGCTTAGCATATGGAGGATACTGTAACTAATGCTGTCTCTGCTGCTTGTGTTACATGTTTGGTTGTAGCATAGATTTTTAGACATATGTACTGTTTTACACTGTGATGTGTCATGTCGTCAACTACTAACAGCTGTCATTCTTTGATCACAGTTATTTACCAGGAAATACAAGATGAATGAAGCTGAGACCAATATTCTGAGGCATATAGACTACACATTCTGGCACACACCTGCTATTGTGGGGGGGGGGTAGCTACAGACAATAGACTGCTGGTTCTGGGTAAATGGTCCAGCACCTTGTTAGTATGCTGGCTGGGGATCCCCTCCTTGTGCTTTTCTCAACTGCACAGAATGGCCATATCCTGCTGGGGGCATACCTCTCAGCTGTACAGATACACACAGGTTATCCAGAGGCAGGACTCATATATCTAGTCAGTTTACCTTCACATTGTGGTTTACAAGCGGTTTTGTGACTATTCATTCATGGGTTTGCAGTCAGGAGTAGTATGGGTGGACATTAGAGTTTCAGACTTCACACACTCCATAACATCCATGCTTCTACAACCCCCCACTGTTATTCTCTCCTCCACCTAGCATTATGTAAGCAATATCTCAGATGTATCCCTATAGTTGGGCCTTTATCCCAGTAGTATTTATGGCCTGATCCACAGTCCTTGCAGTAGGACATGAGGAGGCATGCTACTGGCATTTGTCAACATGGCCTTGCATTTGTTTTCTGTTTACTGTGTTAGGGTGTTAGTTGGGGCCCCCTGACATTCCATACATTGGCACTATGGGTGAGGCATGGGCCTTTGCTAGAGGACTGTAGTCCATTTGAGAGTGCTGCAGGCCATCTGTTACTGCATTTCTACATGAGATTGTGGGGGGTGCACACCTGTAGACTTTGACATTTGAAATTACTGTACTGGTATTTCAGTTACTCTGCTGGCTTCCATTTCATATTGTATTATGACCTATCATGCAGACAGGAGGCATATCAGTAGAGTACACATGTTAGATCTTAATGGCATATATTTCAGTTTCAGACTTCTTACCCTTCAGAACTAGAATGCAACTGCCAGACCTGTTGTAGTTTGTCTGTGTAGGTCTGGTGGGGGGCTGTTCACCATTGCCATCATTTGGGGGTCTTAGCCCGGCCTTTCTTCATGGTCATCTACACCAATCCTGCTGGCTGAGGCTGGTGGTGGGTATGTGACCCTCATAGACATCCATGTGTGTGACCTATTGACACCCACAGTTCTTTTGGCCATCACATGTACTGTGATGGGGGTTGTCACCTTGTGTAGTGCTGCCTAGTATGTTGACACCAGTATTTGTTTTGAATTTCCTGCTGTCCCATATAGCTGTCTGCTGCTATCCCATTCAGCCACCCAATTCTCTTCCATGCTTGCATCCATATCATACATACAAGTATGAGAACATACTATTCCATTCAGTAATTGATAGGAAGGGTGACTTACCTTGTTGCTGGGCCAGTATTGAGGACAGTGCTGGAGGGCTGACTATGTTGGATGCAGATAGTACACTTCCTATACCTGGTAAAGCTCAGGTAGTGTCATGTTTGGCATCCCTTTTACTGTATGTGTGAGTCAGAGAGATGTATCAGTCCCTGGATCCCTACAGTGTCAGTGTGTGTGCTATGCATTGCCTCTTTGCCAAGGCCTGGGCATATTGTGTACGCCTCCTTCTGCCTACATGGGCAGGCTCAGAATGTTCCTCCTCTCAGTCTCTCTGTGCCTGTGCTGGCCTTGGCAATGGTGGGGTCTGTGTGGCCCTGCCCCATGCTGTTCCTGCTGCAGCTGTTTCCACAGGATCATATTGTGCAGCATGGCACATACTATGAACATTTGTGTACATGTAGCTTGAGAGTACTGCAAGGCCCCACTGGATATGTCACGGCAGCGGAACCGTGACTTGAGCATCCCAAACACATGCTCTGCAATGATCTTGGTTTGTGCGTGTGCCTCATTATGGTGTTCTTGTTCAGGTGTGTGTACATTTCTGATAGGTGTCATCAGCCATGACTCCAGTGCATAGCCAGCATCCCCCACTAGATGGCCATATGGGATGTCCCCCTGGCAAATGCCTGATACAGCTGTGAGCAATGCCAGATGTGGGAGTTGTGATAGCTTCCAGTGCTGCCAGAACACACATTCATGATAATGCCCTGGGCATTGCACACAACCTGGCAGTTGATGGAGGGGAAACCCTTGTGGTTTATGTAGACCCTGCCCCGCTCACTGGGTGGTGCTTTGATGTGGATGTGCATGCTGTCTATAGCACCAACTACATCAGGATATTCTGCTATACGGTGGAAGAGATGCATACGTCTAATCAGCGCCTCACGGGTGGTGGAGAAATATATGTGCTCATTGGCATGTTGTGTCATGGCATCCAGGAACTGGTGGAACACCCTGGATGCTGATGCCTGTGAAACCCCAATGATAGCCCCAGTTGGTCTTTGGAAGGTACCTGTGGCTAATATTCTTTAGCCTAGACAAACCTTGGTATCCACTGAGATGGGTACCCCTCTATTAGTTCTGTGTGTGAAGCGTGGCCAGCACAGCTCAGCAATTTGCTGTAGAATGTCCCTGTCCACCCTAGAGCACTCTACTATCTCCAGCTCAGGTAGGCCCTGGTAGGGTACACTGGGTCTGTACACTCTTCTCCTCCTCCTCACTGTGGGTTAGTTGTCAGCATTCTCCTCCTCACCACCCTCAGTCTCTAGCACATATTGATGGAGTAAAGCAGCAGCAACCTCTAACATTTTTAGTTAGTTTTGCTAGTTAAAAATCCCTCATCTGCGTACACCAGTGGTGTAGGGTTTGTGGGAAAAAGTCTGTATGGTTGTTTGCATAGTTTATATTAGTGTGCTGGGCTGCAGCATGTAAAATTGGCTGATTCTGATACATTCTACCCGCCAGCTATGGTAGTTCTCCTTGATTGCCTTCCTAGTGCTGTTTCCCCTTCCCAGTTCCTCCCTAGGCATACCACGCAAACCCAGTGCTCACATGTAAACTGTGCTGCCATTTGCTAGTTTTTTTTTTTTTTAAATCCTGGTGTGTGGCGTGCACACCCATTTAGGCTTATACACAGTGCTCAGGCACATCACACCCTTCCTTAGCTGTGGTTAGCTAATGGTAAACATGAGCCACAGAGCTCCAATGAGCTTACAACAAGCATGACACACCCCTTATGAAGTCATTCAGCTCTTACACTTGTACGGTTGTATTGCTGCACCTGATTCAGTATAACTCCTCTCATTTGCATACCCCAGTGTGTAGGTCACTAGTTACTGCACTTAAACGACCCTTTCCCCTTAACAACCAGTGCTCCCTGGTATTGTTTACATTCTGCATGCCATTGAGTATAATGGCAAAATGTAGAATTAACTTAAAATTGACTTTTCTCTTTTTTTTTATTTTTGGAGCGATCCCGTTTGCATGCCACTGCCCTAAGCTTAAACGGCCAAGATCGGCCAAAAAAAAAGTTTAAAGTAAAAAAAAAAAAAAAAACTTTTTTAATGACAATGGCCTTATAGTTTGCCTTTGGCATGTGTGTTTTATTGTAATACATGCTTTCCATGAGCTGTCCTGCTTCAGTTTGTTCATATGCAGAAATGCATTCAGTTACTAACTGAATACATTTCTGCTCTGACACTGTTCCTGCACAGAATCTGGCTAGCTTCATGGATCGCAAAATCACCTAATTTACATGATTTTTACCAGCAGATGAGGGGATTTGTGTCCCGCATGGTTTTCAGTGCAGGAACAGTGTAGGGCCGCTCGTGCACGTGAAAACGGCACATGCCTGGATCACAAAGTGGCCATTTTCTGTGCAGGAGCTGCTACACTGTTCCTGCATGGAAATCAGCCGTTTGTGAATCCAGGGGAATAATAGTAATAATAATAATAATAATAATAATAATAATAATAATAATAATAACACAGCAACATAATGTAAGTGAAGGGGAATGTGAAGTTAGTGGAAAAAATGTACCACTCTTTGTATTTTATTTAGTGCTCTTAAGCTGAAACAAGAATGACCTACTGAAACAAAACAGGGGAGCAATCATAGAAACTTTTTAAGGAGCCACACAGAAATAGAGGCTGAAGGCTAGAAATTTTGTGGGAATAAGAAAAGGTTTTCTTTCAAAAATAAGTAGATCACTTAGTCCATTATTTTAACCACTGACAAGCTCATTTCTCACTTAATTTTTATTTTACCCTAGGTGGTAATAAATTTTTCCACTCTTTATTTGCAAAGCAATTTGTACCTTACTGATTTCTGGCTTTTTATAACCTTACTTGTTACCTTATTGCAGCAACCCAATAACCACTTAACATTAGTAAACCTATTCGGATATGTTTTGCTATATGATCTTCATTCACTCTGAAACAATTGTGTGCCACATAACACATTAGTTATGATTAAGGTGTTAACCATGTGCATCATGACATGATTAATGTGTTATGTTACACAAAACACATTAATAGCGTGTAACATAGCATCCTTAATGTGTTATGTTACACACAAAACACAGACTGTGTGTAACATAACATGCTTAATGTGCTATGTTATACATGAAACATATTAACCATGTGTAACATAATATGATTAATGTGTTATGTTACACAGGAAACACGTTCATCACCATAACATGATGATTAATGTTTGGGAGGGTGACCTACTGGTTAAGGTATTTGCCTTACAACCACAAGGTACAGGGTTTGAGTCTCACAAGGGATAATTGGCTAGGTTTAAAATGGCTCGCAGGGGCAGTTAGCCTAGTACTAATCTGTGAACCTATATTCTATTAACCTATATGTTACATTGCACACAAAACATTCATTGAGTGTAACATAACATGATTAATGTGTTATATTACATACAAACACATATTAACCTTGTGTAACATAACATGACTAATGTGTTATGTCATATATGAGTCACATTAACCACGTATAGCATAACTTGATTAATGTGTTACATTGCACACAAAACACATTAACCGTGTGTAACATACAATGATTAATGTGTTACGTTACACACAAAACCACATTCATGTGTAACATAAATAATGTGTTATGTTAAACATGAAACACATTCATCACTTGTAACATGATTAATGTGTTACTTTATACACAAAAAACATTCCCCGGGATTCATGAAGCTCGGCGCAAGGCCGGTGTTAGGCTTGCACCGACTGTGCGGCGTGAAGATGGTGCAGTAGCGCCAAATGCATATTAATGAAGGCGCGCTACCACCACAGCCACGTGCATCGGAAAGGAGCGCGAGTGCATAGGGCATGTCGAAGTTCCGCACGGAGGCGTGGAAATGTCAGCTGTCGACGTGCAACCTAAAATGCTTGCATATAACAATTTGCAAGCAATAGTAATCACATCTGTCAGTGTCCGTGGATACTGAAACGTATGCAAAGCATGCAAGACAGTTCCTGCGAACACAAAATGAAGAAGCAAACACAAATGCATGGTAGGGAATAACGGGTCCCTATCCCACGAACAAATGACATTGAAAACTGTGTGCCCGTAGTCCAACCTAGTATAGATAGTTATACCAAGTGGAAGTGAAATGCATCATATGTTGGCATGCCACCAATAGGTATGTCCAGCCCAATGGTCAGGGTCACCAGCTGACCCATATTTTGAGGGAGGGTACACAGCTGGGCAGAAGTGTTCATAACAAAAAACACGATAAATATAAATATCTAGTGACCGTATGACCGAATTATATCCCACAACGCATGTAATAGTCACATACAATAGGTATGTCCGTATTTCACATACCAAATGTGACAGGAAATAGAATAAGCATGTAAACGAAACAGAAGGAGCATATAAACTTCTACAACAATAAGGCAACATGTAGGCTGAAAGGAACAGTATTATCCGTAGCACTGACTGTGGGTACGTGTTGTCCAGTACAATCGGAAATGTGTCCGGAATATATCCCATCCTGGACATAGGAAAAGGTGGCATCCTACCAAAGATTAGAACAGTCGGCCAAAAACCACACATCAGCGGTCCAAGCTGAACTTGTCATGATGTGTCACAGTTGAACGCGTATTACCCGGGTATACCAACCATGTCATGAAAGTTAAGTATGGGCGTGTGCCTATGTGCGTGAGATATAGCATGTGGAAAGTCAAACATGGCAGGGTAGTCCACACAACCATACAGGTACCTGACATATGTAGGGTATGCAATGTGTTACCTTGACCATGTCATGGGCCATCAACCAAAGCAGTGATGGATGGAGTGTCAGGAATATGTGTGTGGGGGGATGGGTAATGGTATAATCCTCCAAGGTGACACTGTGTTGTATGCAGAATAGGTGAACCGGAGGTGTATGAGGGAGCAGCGGGTGAAGCAGAAAGAAACACAAAAACATGTATACAAATCTGCAGTACAACCAGACAGGCCATACTGTAGAACACAATCCCACAAACATATGAATATTAAAATGTGCGATACAAATGTACAGACATGTCACCGGCACATACCCACAGATTGGTCCTGATGGAACTAGCCATATCAAATGCAACACACTTGGATGCATAATGGACTACCCAGCATCCCCTCCACAGCACACAACCCACCTCCATACCTGAACGTCCACCAAATCCAGCCATACTTGGCCTACTAGTTTGATGCAGCCACATCTACACATAGTGACCACTACGCATATGTAGTAGGTAGTGTCACCCTAGGCAGTTTCAGGATTGCAAACTATGTATCCCTTGCATATAAACCCCCCAGCACATTTTCATAAAGCCAGAAGAATGTTCGTTATTGGTCTTGTTTTGGTCTTGTTAAATTTTTGGGCTATCTCTCATGGGATAAGTAACCTGTGTAAACATCAGAATGGGTATGAAGACACACTGTCCAGTCCTGTAGATATCTGGATACAGGTTGGAATGTGCAGTAGTGGTGCACGAGACTGTCCAGCCCTAGATGGTCATGCAGAACCTACTACCCAGGATCAAACACCTGCCCATGACGCATGTGTCCCGACACAAATAAACGAGAGAATATGTTGCACATATTCGCCTAGTGGCACATGGTATATGGGTGATGAAGGCACTGACATAAACAGGATATCCCCTGATCCACTGTGTGAGGGACAAGTAATGTGTGTGTAGGTGTGACCTGACCAACAATGACAGAATGCCAAATGTCCTGTTATTGTAGGAAATAACTATGTACCATACTGCATGTAACAGTTGCCTAAAGCGGTCATGTCAGGATAGAATAAACGTAATTCGTACAAGAAACAGGCAAACAACAAAAGTGCCAAATAGCTCACAGCTAGGAAACAAATGAATGTTCTAAACCTGCACTGACCGTGGCTATGTGTTGGCCCAAACAATCTGGTGTCCCCAGTAGGGTTACCATCTGTCCCACTTTGCGAGGGACAGTCCCTCTTTGGACAGTTGTGTCCTGACAAAATATATTAAAAATGGCAAATGTCCTGAGATTGTAGGACATAATTATGTCCCATATGTTATGTAATAGTTACATAAAATAACTATTTCTGTATCTAAAATACCTAAATGTTACCAGAAACAGAATAAGCAACTAAACCGCTACAACAATAGACTTTTATGTAGACAAATAAGTAAAGTTCTAGCCTTTGTACTGACCATGGGTATGTGTCGGCCTTAAAAATCTGATGTGTGTTCTGAAAATGTCCCACCTTGGCCGTTTGAAAAGGTGGCAACCCTAGTCCCCAGAATACATCCCAACCTGTACATATGACAATGTCAATGCTACCAATGGTCAGAGCATTCACACAATAACTGGCCAGCCTCTTAACCACTCACAAAGCCAGTGACCTTTGGAGGAAAGGTGTCGAATGAGAATGAGTACTTACAACAAAGAAGAGTAATAGACGCATTTAACTGCAGAAAATTAGTAGTATTACGAATCTGTCAACACGTTCCAAGTCAACAGTACTAATATGGTAGAAGTGTCCATGATTGTCCCTGAGTTGTCATAGCCTTGTCCCTGTCACTGTAGAAACGAGTCCCCGAGTATCACAGAGGTCCGTACATATAAGTACACCAACTGTCACATCTGTTGACAGGACTACTGCATACCTGTAGTGAATTTATAACTGATGTCCATAATAATATTCATTGTATCTATAAATGAATGAAATAGTCAAATGGGAAGGGAAACACATTAGATGAACAGGTGGCAGAGAACAGGTAATGACAGATGACAACATGTATGAATCAGAAACAGCATGTACCTCGACAAACATGAATGAATACATATGCTCTGTGACTGTAAATGTGTCTGGTTAATAGAACCAATCATCTAAGTGTGTCCCACAGGGTGTTATGCATTGTTCATGATACACTGTTTATTCACACCCATTGGTATGTCAGTTCTGCTACTGACGGAAAGTGCATAATTTGCTGACCACCTTAGGTAGATGATAGCATAATAGAAGTAGTTCAACACCCGTACGCCTGCGAGGGACACATCCGTCTGGGCAGTTGTGTCCTGCAAAACGACAGTTATGGCACATGGCCTGTGAGTTCGGGAATGGAGGCTATATAGTGTGTGTAGTGGTGTCAGACATTAATTTGTTGTATCAGAAACAGCTACATGTAATAGGAAACAGTATTATCAATTATAGTGCTACATGAATAACCTTAACGTATGCAAACCGTGGAAGTCATCTGTTTACTACTTGCTGTGGGTATGTGTTGCCTTAACACATGTGATAGCTCTACATATAGGGTCTATAGGGCCGCCACCATTCTGAATGGCCAAAGTGGAACCTGGTCTGTAGAAATGTCAGACGTACCAGGGCAGAACATACCTACAGCCATGCATAGTACAGAAATATACATATCGGCACAAATCAAAGCGTAGTCTAGCAGCAGTAAAGTTGCTTATGCTACTACATATGACATATCGACATGTCAGGTATACAAGACCTGTAACAAGCAACCAGTACAGACACGTACAACATGAGAATGTCCCCTAATCAGGACAGTTGCAATGGCTAGAGTATTGTCCATACCTCTCAACTGTCCCTGAATTTCAGGTGCGTCCCTGAGTTTGACTGAAAGTTTAACTCTGTCCCTCTTAATCCCTCCTAAAATTAGTGACTGTTGAAGGAAAGGTGGTGAATCACACTTACTGATTAATGACAATAAGTAAGAGTTATAACCTACTTTTACTTCAGAATATGTGTATTGAGTCATATGCTCTGATTCTGTCAATGTTTCAAGTTAATAGCACTACTTTTGTAAAAGTGTCCCTGATGTTTTCTTGACCTGTCCCTGATTCTGTAGAAATGTGTCCCCGATTGGTGGAGAGGTCTGGTATTGTCACATGAGATATGCCTAATGAGGGACTGTCCCATGCAAAGTGGGAAAGGAGTCACTCCTACAGTCTCCCGTCGTGCAATCTGAAAGGTGGGCAACGTGCAGTAGGTATGCGGTAGCATGACTCGGTGGACAGCTGCGTTAACAAACTCAAGTCACATGTCAGCATTGCAGAATATCAGTTCCCATGTATCAGGCAGATGGAAGCAGATCATACGAGGAACACACATATAATATGATTACATCATTGGACAGGCTGCCGAGTCCGTACAGTCGAATGCCTGCCGTCGCAAAATGGTTACACATACCCGATACTGTAGTCATGTAGTCCGATGTAATACGCATCACAAAGGATTGCACACACCCAGCGTGAGTGACAAATGTAAGCGGAAATGTCGGTGAGCAAGCGGCTGTAAGCGTGTTTGTCTACCAGTATGCCAGTAGTGCACTGTCAAAGAAATGTGGAGTCTAAACGTGTATAAGGTGCTGTGACCAGAGGTCAGCAGTGTTTAACACTGTGCAAACCCACGCACAACTGCTCCCTCCTGCTGGAATGTGCCTTACCTAGTCTGTATCCAAAGGCGTTGGTCTGTCCGCAAACAAAGAACCGCCCTATTCACGTGTTGGTAGCAGTACCCTGCGCACATAGCTCATGTGAATTAACAATAGGCCATGGCATATGTACAGACAATAGACCACACACACACACACACACACACACACACCATACAGCACAGTCATCCAACAGTATAGCAATGTACTGGCAGATATGTCCGGACCACTGGTGTATGCATGCCTGGCTGTCCTGTGTTTCAGTGTGTGAGCATGCCCAGTATGACTGTTACACATGTTGTCGACCGACATTACCGTCATACCATCATGTGTGTGAGCACGCCAAGTATGGTCAACTGTATCGTATGTGTCACATGTCCAGATAGTTAGTACTTTGTTGCTGACCCCTCCGTTCTACACAGACAGGTGTCATGCTGTGTCTGCAGGGTAGCTAATGGTCATGTGACATTGACAGTTGCTACATGTCAGCATAGTGTGGGGGGACATCCAACCACAACCACAGTCCTATACAGCACCGTGGGTGGGGCACATGACTCTCACATGTGTAGGTCTGATGGAGGGCACAGCCAACAGTTGTACACATCTGCCGCTCCTGTACTGGTATGCTGGGTACTCCATGTCAGTGTGTGGACCTACTGAAATTGCTGGTTGGAGGGATACCAGTGTACTTCAGTTCCCAGCTTTAAATACCAGCACAGTGGTGTTGGACATCCTAGCTTACACAACCTACATCAAACTGCCTGGCCTGCTGTAGTCTGTGTGTGTCTTAGGGGGTTGGGGTCATTCATTGGGCATATCCATAGGCCATCGTATATCATTTGTCTGTATTGGTCCACATCTGTCCAGCTACATGGAATGTGTGTGGGCTGTACGGACACACATGATGGTCAGCCCATAATCTGCAGTGGGTTAGGACACCCTGTGTACTACAGGCTACCATTGTGACCCCCATATGTGCTACAGAGGTCATGGTGCCACTGTGGATGTGTACTGTCTGCTGCCCTAATATTTGGCCACCACAGTCACTTGTATGCTCACATACATATCATAGCAATGGGTAAATACACATTCTAATACAACTGCCACTTGTTAGGTCAATAAACATACCCTGGGTGTGTTCTGGACTTGAGGACAGTGCTGGAGGGCTGCCTATGTCGGATGCACACAGTGCACCTCCTATACATGGCCGAGCACAGGTAGTGTCATGTTTGGCATCCATTGTACTGTGTACGGGTCAGAGAGGGGAAATCCGTGGGTACCTACTGTGTCAGTGCATATGCCTTGTGTTGCCTCTTTGCCCTGCTTTCGCCAACTGTGCCCTGCTCAGGTAGTTCCTTCACCAAGTCACACTGTGCCTGTACAGGCCTTGGCAGTGGTGTTGGGCTGTGTGGCCCTGCCCCATGCTGTTCCTGCTGCAACTGTTACTGCAGGATAAGATTGTGTAGCATAGCAAATACCATAACAACTTGTATGCATGTAGCTTGTGAATACTGCAGAGCTCCAATGGATGTGTCTGGATACCAGAATTGTGAACTGAGCATCCCAAACACATGCACAAGTATATGTCTTGCCTGTGCATCCGCCTCAGTATGGTGTGAGTGTTCATGTGTGTGTGCATTGCTGATGGGTGTCATCAGCCACGACACCAGTGTTTACCCAGCATCTCCCACTAGGAGACTGTAGGGTATGTCCATATTGGCATTGGTGTGCTACAGCTGTGTCAGAAGCCATATATCGGAATCATCATAGCTTCCAGGGCAGACAGCACACACATGCAATCTCATGCCCTGGCCATCGCATATGGCCTAGCTGATGGAGGGTATGCCCCTGCAGTGACTGTAGGCCCTACCCCGCTCACCGGGTGGTGCTACGATGTGTATGTGTGTGCAGGCTATAGCACCCAATACCCCAGGGTAGTCATCCATGTGGTTGAACAGATGCATATTGCTGGTCTACTAATCGCATGTGTTGAGGACATGTACGTGCTCACTCGCATGTGTTGACATGGCGTCTGTGAACTGGTGCAATACTCTGGATGCAGATGCCTGTGAGATACCCATGATATCCCCAGTTGTGCTGTGTGAGGTACCTGTGGCTAGTACACCTAGGCCAACACATACCAAGGTATCCACTGTGATGTGTTTCTCTCGGCCTGTTTGATGTGTCAAGTGTGGCAGGCAGAGGTCAACAAGCTGCTGTAGGAGGTAGCTGTCCACCCCATAGTGTTCCACCATCCCCAGCCCATGTAGCCCCTGGTAAGTTACCCTGGGTCTATGAAGTCTTATGTCATCCCAGTAAGGGTTGTTCGGCAGCATACACATCCTCACTGCCCCAGCCTCCTCCACATGTTGGTATATGTTGCCTGCTGCAGCCCATCTCATTTGGTTGGACTGTGTCGTGAAATGTACCCGCAAGTATACACTGGTGGTGTAGAGTGCAGACAAAACCTGTGTGTATGCTGCTTGCTCGCATTACCGTACTGTTCAGGTGCGGGCTGACTATGTCATCTGCTGATTGTGCTGATCAACACCTGTTTGTGCAGCCTGTACACCCTGACTACCCCAGCACTGCTGTCATCCCTCCCAATGTCACCAGGCAGGTATAGATACACCCCTAGCTTAGGTGTGCTAGGGCAGGAGCACTCCTGAGGCACAGTTCTTCAATGTACTGTATGCCTGACACCCCTCCCATGCTGTCAACTATATTCGAGACCTGCACCCGGCTGACTACACACATACACTCCAGGGACCAGCATCACACCCTGGAGATAAATGGGATACACTATTGTCAACTTCATCTGCATAGTATAGTTTTCTAATGAATAGTTATATGACCCATACTGAACCTCCAAATTAATAACCACTGCTCAGTGTTGCTCAGATCCATACACAACTGGCAACAGGTGCCTTACTATCACCATATTTGATGTTCCATGGTCTTCCCAGCAACAAAATATCCGGTGTCTACACGACTACAACCCATGACCCTGCACACTACAGACGATGTGCATTACCACCATGGCATGGCAGATATACATAGATCCCAGGTTATCACGTGCAGATCATCCGGCACAAACATTCAATAGTGCTGATGTCACCAGACATATATGTTCACATCTATGTCCACCTCTGTATCTACATATATCATATATATTATTTGTATACATATATACATGGACATATATATATATATATATATATATATATATATATATATATATATATATATATATATATATATATATACATATATATATATATATATATATATATATATATATATATATATATATATATATATATATATATATATATATATATATATATATATATATATATATATATATATATATATATATATATATATATATATATATATATATATATGGTCTACTTCATTTGCCTGACAACTCAAATGACTGACACTCATTTGCCCGACAGCTCATTTGCCCGACAGAAAGTAATCAAGGCAAAACGGATTTGCCCTCCCCCCCCTTGTTGTGCGACCGTGGAGTTGTTATATATAGTTGGGGCAGGTGTGGGCAAAAGCCCCCATGAGTGTCAGTCATTTGAGTTGTCAGGCAAATCAAGTAGACCCATATATATATATATATATATATATATATATATATATATATATATATATATACACACACACATACACACATAGACATGTACACACATATGTAGATATGGCATTTATATCACAACAGCGGACCACATGACAGCAATGCATTAGACAGGAATGAAAAGGAAACTACATGTGCCACCTGCATCATGTAGTGTTGTTACTATCAAGGCACGTGTGTTTTGTTGCATCACACAGGTCAGACCGTATCAAGGGTAAGAGTAGGGCTGCTGACAGTTACTCACCAGACCTATTGGCGAATGTATGTGTTGACAACCCAATGTCTTGGCAGAATATGCGGGCTGTGGACACTATATAGGTCAGCAACAAAACACACTGAACACATCCTGCAGCTAGCCACCCACAGATACCAACACATACGGTATAACTGCCAAACACACACACCTGCCATGCCTTGGAATCGAGCACTTATCTGTCTAGTCTACCACAGTACAGCATTATGCAGTAACAGAACGCGCTATAGAGTTCCAGCATCACTGCACTGCACAGCACATCTAGTGGATGATGACATCCCGCAAAGGCAAAGACGCCCGATAGGAACTGTATGGGGAGTGAGCCATCTAAAACCATTACTCTGTCCCCAGGCAGCTGGAAACACACACACACTTGGCAGGGCTGGGAGTCGAACATACACCTAATTACCTTATCACATTACAGCATTACGCAGTTACAGAATGCGCTACCAAGATTACTGGAGCACAGCACTCCCAGAGGTATACTTCTAGGTGGATGACATCATCCGCAAAGGCAAAGATGCCGATAGGGAATGTATAGAGAGTTTGCAGTCTAAAAGCATATTACTGTCCCAAGGTAGACATAGACAAACACACGGCAGTGGTGTGAGCGGGACAACTGCCTATCTACGGAGCACTATTACAACACTACATAGATATGAGATGCACCACAGACAGTACACCCTTCAAGACAGTCAACCAGTGTGTTCAATGTAGGAATCCATCCTGACGTGGGGTATTGACATCTGTTGCCTGGATGACCACCATCACAATACAGGATGTCAATGGCCATGCCCATACACAGAGGCACATCATCGACACAAGGTGTCACTGGGCATGCTCACACACTTAGTATCACACGTCCGTTTGGAATGTACTGTGTCCATCTATACAACGGCGTACTGGGCATGCTCACACACTTAGTAAATGTGAAGGGCTGTCTTGCATGCCCACGGATTCTAAACATGGAAGGGCACAGTTTGGAATGTACTGTGTGTCCATCTACACAATGGCGTACTGGGCATGCTCACACACTTAGTAGTAGCGAAGGGCTGTCTTGCATGCACACGGATTCTAAACCATCACACGGCCTGCTTCAGTTATGTCAGGAACCTCGCTGGACACTCACTGATATGCTGTGAGTTACTGCATACTGACTAAACTTACCCTGAACCCACTGGCATTGCCA
Organism: Protopterus annectens; assembly: GCF_019279795.1. Lineage (NCBI taxonomy): Eukaryota > Metazoa > Chordata > Ceratodontiformes > Protopteridae > Protopterus > Protopterus annectens. The sequence goes on along the minus strand of NC_056746.1, from coordinate 446,210,544 downwards.
ACATCCTGGCAAACAGGTTCAGTGCAGATGTCTCCCCCCATCCCCCCTAAGGAGCAACTATCCATCCCAACAGAGTGTAACCTCCCTGACATCACACAGTAACAGGTGAGTGCTGTCCTCCCCAAAGCGTACATCACAGCATCAATGGGACCAGACGGTGTCCCGGCCTGCATCTTACACAAGCTTCATGACAGACGTAACCCTCACATTACATCACTGTTCAATATCGGAGTTACTACAGGATATGTACCCAAGAAATGGTGTACAGCGACAGTGGTCCCACTCCACAGAGTTGGTGCCACAACGGACCACAGACAATATTGCCCTATAAGCCTAACTAGCCTGTTCTGCAAAGCTATGGAGCATATTGTCATGGGACTCATACACATAGACATCGGGAACCTACAGACACTGTGTCCTACACATTTCAGCATTGTTTTGGGCAGATCTTGCCTCTTGAACCTGTTTGTATTCTTTAAACGGTTAACAGGTCCATCGACATAGGGACGGTTGTCCACACAGCCTAAATGAACCTTGCAAAACCCTTCAACACAATAACCCACTGGACCATTAGGCATAGGCTCACCAGCGTCAATATGGACACATATCTCACATGATGGATTGCTACCTGGATCAGGGATAGCACCCACATGGTCAGAATTGCAGGTGCCATGTCTGACTATACACCAGTTACACGTGGCATCCCACACAGCTCAGTCCTGGGACCTCTCTTGTTTAGTATATATTTGTCTGACGTACAGGCTACCACAGGGGGAATATGGCTGACCATGTTCACACTTGACTGCAAACTGGGTGCCATAATCAACTCTCCAGCTGCCACATGCATACTCAAACAGGGTCTCACAGAGATGGATGACTGGTGCCTGAGCCATGGCCTACAGCTAAATGCCATTAGTTGCATAGTCATCCCCTTTGGGAATAATAACATGCCCACACATTACCACATAGGTAGTACTCCATTACATACAGTAGGAGATGTTAGGGGTTTGGGGACATGACTTGTTCATACTGCCGCCTTTGACAATCACATTGCCAAAGTGGTTGGACAGACCTTCAATATAGGCCACCTTATCCCATATGGTTTCACATCTAAATCGAGTGAGGTCATTGTGCCCCTATACTCATCACAACCATGCTTGGTTACAATGCCATATTTGGGGTGTACCTTACACAACACCTGCAGCAACTGTACTGGCCAAAGAAGTTCCTCACCAAGCAGATCTAGGGACTCACATGGATGCCCTGCACAGTTCGGATGCAGTAACTCCAGCTCTACTCAGTCGCTTACCACCTACTCAGATATGATGTGTGCCTGTTGTTTACAGATATACCCAACCCAGAATTACTGGACATGCTCCACCTCAGGATGTCCGACTCCCTTGGAGCTACACACTCCAGGGACATATACCTCAGCACAGATGTTAATAGGACATGCTGGAGGGACAGATTCTTATCCCAGAGGCTCTACTCACTCTGGATTGTAATCCCAGTTTCACATAGGCAGAGCCACCCACTGACCACCTACAGGAGACATCTTGATGACTGTATGGGTGATCGTATGTTTACCCCTGGGATATCTTCTGTGTCCCTGCTAGACAGAGGCACACTAGCCTAAATGTACATGGGCTATCTTGTGTGACCTACTATTCACACGCACAGTGTAGTAATCTGACAGGGTTGCGAATGCCAAACACAATCTGGCTAGGTTTGTACATGCCCTAGGGCAGATAGCCTAGTATTGACTTCTGAACCTATGCTAATGTTCAGGATGCACAATGTTTATTGTTGATACTGTTTGCAGGTCTTTATCGTCTTTGCTTTCCCAGTTTCTATGAACAACTTAAGGTACCTGCAGAACATATTTGATTATGACAGGGTTCCACTATATTATATATGTGTATGTTGTCATATAACTGTGTGCACAGGGGGTATTACTGGATAGTGAGAGGTTCCTGGGTTAACACATGAAACTGCCAGATATATGTGGCCAACTGCTGTACTCAGACATGGCCTAAGTGTGTGAGTATGCCCAGTTCAGGCTTTCCGTGTTTTGTTGCCTGACATTTGTCTCATTTAAGTGTGTGAGCATGCCCATTGTGACCTTTCAGTATGTTGCTATCTGAGGTCCACTACATTTGTTGATGTGTGTGAACATGACCAATATTAACATTTATACTGTGTGTGTTGGAAGTCAGGTTCTGTTCTTACTGCAGAACTCACCTTTGTGTTATAACGTGACAGGGATTATGCTGTGCCTGCAGGGTTTCCATGAGATACTTTGCATAGACTTATCAACATTCCTTCATACAGGCTGACCATTGCAATACTGTCATGGTTTAGTGGTTCAGTATTTTAACTATAGTGCACAGTATCCTGGGTTCGAGGCCCATCACTGCTTTATGTTTTCATACTGAGCAGACCAGACTGCTTAAGGGCCAGTTAAGCAAATATGAGCATGTTGGCTTTTGTTCAGCTATGCCCTACTTAGACCAGGCTTGTCCGACATTGCTCAATATTCACTAACATTGCTGGACGTTGCCCAATATTACTCAACATTGACCACAGTTGTGCTAGTTGGTGTGTGTGATTTTGTTTGCATATACTACATGGTGGTAAATGCTGTTTAGCACTGCTTTATATTGCTTAACACATGGCAATCATGCCTCAGGTGCTGCTGCAGGGCTGCCTATGTTGGATGCACATACTACACTCCCTGTACATGTTTGAAAGCAGGTAGTGTCAACTTAGGCATCCCTTTTACTATATGTGCGAGTCAGAGAGAGGTATAATTTCCAGAGTTCCTACTGAGCCAGTGTATGTGCTATGCATTTCCTCTTTGCCAAGGCCAAAGCATACTGGGCATGCCTCCTTCTGCCTACTGGGGCAGGCTCAGGTTGTTCCTCCTCCGAGTCACGCTCTGCCTGTAATGGCCTTGGCAATGGTGGGGAGTTGTTTGGCCCAAGCCTATGCTGGTCCTGCTGCAGCTGTTTTCGCAGGATCATATTATGTAGCATAGCACATACCATGACAATTTGGGTACATGTAGTTGGTGAGTACTGCAAGGCTCCACCAGATGTGTCCAGGCACTGGAACTGTGACTTGAGCAGCCCAAACACATGCTCAATTACATTACGTGTTTGTGCATGTGCCTCATTATGGCGTTCCTGTTCAGGTGTGTGTGCATTTCTGATGGGTGTCATCAGCCACGGCTCCAGTGCATAGCCAGCATCCCCCACTAGGTGACCATGTGGGATGTCCCCATTGGCAAATGTCTGTTACAGCTGCGTCAGATGCCAGATATGGGAATCATGGTAGCTTCCAGGGCAGCCAGCACACACATTCAGTATTATGCCCTGGGCATCACACATGACCTGGCAGTTGATGGAGGGGAAGCCCTTATGGTTGAAGTAGACCCTACCCCGCTCACCAGCTGGTACTTTGATGCGTATGTGCGTGCAGTCTATTGCACCCGCTACCTCAGGGTATTCTGCTATTTGCTGGAAGTGACGCATATTGCTGGCCAATACCTCACGGGAATTGGGGAAATATACATGATCACTGACATGTGCTGACATGGCATCCAGGAACTGGTGCGGTACCCTGGATGCTGATGCCTGTCATATCCCCATCATATCACTGGCTGGTCTCTGGAAGGTATCTGTTGCTAATATTCTTAGGCCAAAACATACCTTGGTTTCCACTGGTATGGGTTCCCCTCTGTTGGTTCTGTGTGTGAGGCATGGCCTGCACAGCTCAACAATTTGCTGCAGGAGGTCTCTGTCCACTCTGTAGCGGTCCACTATCTCCAGCTCATGTAGCCCCTGGTAGGTTACCCTGGGCCTGTACACTCTTCTCCGTCTCCTCACTGTGGGTTGTCCAGCAGCATTTCCATTGTCACCACACTCAGCATGTTGCATATGTCGCCTTATAACAGCAATGGCAGCCCCTAACATTTCTTTGTCTCAGTAAAGCTTTTTCAGTTTTCACTTCTATTAGCTTACTGCAGTGTCTGTTGTGAGAAACATAATGGACTGTTGTTTGCAGAGTTTTAAGTGCTAGGCTGGGCTGGGCTAGTGTACTGCCTGTGTAATTGCCTGATTCTGATTGTTTTCACCTGCTAGCTCTGCTAGTACTCCCTGGTAGTTTCCTACTATTTGTTGTGCTTCCTTTTTCCTTTCTGTTTCCTCGGGGTGGCAGCGCCATGCACACAAGTGCAAACATGCTCACAGCAACTCACACACGCGCACACATGCTTACATGGACTAAAACTTGCTTATTCAGGTTAAAAGGCACGCAAACCAGCACAAACATGCTTACAACTCTTTAAACATCTTTATACACGCTTACTCCGGCTTAAACGCGCGCACTCACTCTTACATGCGCGCACTCTATCTTACTCGGGTTTACAGGCGCGCACACGCACACATACCCGCTCAGCAAGAAACTTTGGTGTTATCCACGGCATACACCTTCCATTTCTTGCCTTTACCTAGTCTACCTATTGACACACCTTTTTCCATGATGTGTAAATGACAGCTGACACATGCCACACTGCTCCGATGAGCTTCACTTCTTTCATACATACCCCACTCGTGATGTCACCTATCTTCTACTCTGTTACTCCCCTTATCTTACTCTTACACTCCACTGACTGTGCTCATTTGCTATGTAAACTTGCGATTCACTAAACTAACCCTCCTTTGCATAGGATTGCCTACTAATGCTTGGTTACATCTCTTAGACTGAGCTTCCCCCCTTAGCAACCTCTACTCTGTGGCCATGTTGTCTTCAGCCTGCCATTCACTTGCATTGTACATTAACAATTTAAATAAGATCCACATTTGTGGGTTTTAATTTTTATTTTTCTGGTTTTTAGAGTGCAGCCCATTTGCACGGTGCTGCGCTACGCTTAAACATTGGAAATTGGAGAAGAAAAATTGGAGAAGAAAAAAATAATAATTGTTTTTCATATTGCATCGGGAAACATTGCCAATGGCTGTATATTTGGCCATTGGCATGCTTCCTGCACTGGATGCAATCTTTATTTGGAGCTGTCACTGCTCCGTTTTGCTATTTGCAGAATGGTACTCAGTTGTCAACTGAGTACATTTCTGCAAATATCACTGCTCTTACTCGGATAGGTTCGGGTTTCCTGAATCGCAAATCTACCTCATTTGCATGCCTTTCGCCTGTAATTGAGGTAATTTGCATTTCCCAGCCCTGTCCGTGTAAGAGCCATTTTAGGAGCTCTCTTGCACGCCCCTGCAGGCTGTTCCTGGATCGCTCATCAGACATGATGGCTGCATGGAGTCTTACTCTACTCTTAGACTCCGTGCAAGCCATCGTGAATCCGGCCCTCAGTGTACTAGATGTACATTCCTATGTCACAGGAGTGTTTTGCAACTGGACTGCTGGAAGAACCAACACTACAGAAGGTGTCTGAATAATACATGCACATCACACCAATGCCAGCTACAGTAAGCCAGTACTTCATTGTACTCCCCATCATTGTAGTCTATACCACACAGACTAACACAGAAGGCATCTGCCTATTGAAGTATGCAAATGACTATGACCTAGGAGCAATAGCTGACTCAATGAGTGTTGCGGTCAACATACAGAAGGGGCTTTGTGGGTGAGGTGTGTGACATATGGCCTCAATCTAACAGCTACATATTGCATTGTTACCCCTATGTTAAAAACCCTGTACCCATGAACTACCACCTAGGCAGTGGTCAACATAATGGACACTGTGTGTAAGGGATGCAGCTGGACAGTTGTCTTTCCTGTGATAGTTATGTCAACACACCTGTCAGGTAGTCGTAAGTGGCAACCCTAATCATTTTAGGCTGCCATCCATGAATATAGAGATCATTGTTCAGCCATACTCAACACTCAAGTGACCCATACCAGATCCCATATTTCCTTTAAAGGGTATTGTCCATGTTCAGATGGCCTACATCAGCCTTTCCAATCCACATCTCCATTATGTAGTATGATGCCTACCCTGAATAAAGCCATGTCCAACCCAGTGATGTTGGACATGCTACACTTACACATCCTGATCTCAAACACATACTTCATGGACATCCACCTTCCTAGTACAAGGATCACCACATGCTGGACAAATCCTTGTTCCATACACTTTACATACTCCAGCCATAATATGCATCCCTGTCCAGCAAAGCTGCACATTGCCTCTCTTTCAGACATGGTGTGATGACTGCATGGTAAATATATCATTAACCCTGTGGATCAGTTATGTGGCACTGCTTGACCTGGCCTCAGAAACCCACCTGTCAGCTACAGCTAGGTAACCTTTCATCCTAGGCTCATACATGGCCCAGGGCATATAGCCTACTAGTTGACTTTGACCGTACATGCTATAGTTGATATCCAACCCTGCAAATACCATCAGGCTAGCCAGTGTCCCATGTGTATCACATGTGCAACACAGGTGATACATGGCAGGATGTTGAACTGCTGTACAGTGCCGTGTAGAGTGTAGATGTATATGGCAAAACACATGCATGTAAAACCTTCCATGAGCACGTCTGCAGGGTCACAGGTCATGTTCGTTAAGGAAGTGTAAGTCTTTATATGTGACATATACACAGCATCAAGGTTGACTGCATTAATGTGAACACATCCAGGCATGTGCTGATAGGTAAGAACACCAGTACAGGCAAACAGACATACCCACATCAAGACAGCATCCACATGGAGTATGAGCAATGTCATCAGGTGACACACACATGTATGGTGATAATATTCAATCACTATTGAGTGTCAAATGTGTGTGACACAAACATGTCAGTGGTGTCAGTGTCATGTAGATTTGCAAAGATAACTATTTAATCATAATAAATGTGATACACATGTATGTTCAGCTGTACCTCTGTACGTCTGTGTGAGTTACAGTGACTTGTCTCCATCATTATGTCTTCCAGGTATGCTGCATGCAAGGCTGCCACCTTATACTCTCTTGGAGGATGAGGTCCTCATCAAATACCTACTTGATAATCATCATGTACTGTTCAGCCATGTGCCACAGGATGCTCAGCAGCGGGATTCCCTGTGGCAGGAACTTCGCAGGAGGGTTAATGATGTGGGTGGCCACAACCGCACATATCAGCAGGTGCGCAGCCACTGTACAGACCTAATTAGACAGGTGAAACAGCATGTAAATGCAATCACCAGGGAACAAGGTGCAACAGGTGGTGGGCCACCAACCTAGCCCCCACTCACACGTACCGAGGAGCTACTGGCCAACCTGGGGACACCTGCAGAATAACATCCACAAGCCTTAGCTGATATCGTGGAGGTGGGTGTCTCTCAACCACCGAGCCTGGAGTTGCCTGGTAAGTCACACATATAACAACTATATTTCAAGTAGTTACATGTGTCACTGTACAGTATATAATGTAACATCATGTATAAGGCATGTATACACACATGCCGCATATTATAGTATGCTACTCTGTGTATGCACACATGTGGATACTTCATAGTATAGTCTATTGTACTGGCGTATGTGTTAACATGCACATTGCACCCTGCAGCTATCATACAAGTGTGGATAATGATCATACTGCTGTGTCACTCCTATTTAGGTACCTCTGGAGTTCCACTGTGACAGCAGCTCATTGCAGGTGAGACTGTTATTATTTATCAGGCATGTCAATGCATAGATCTATCTGTCTTGTGGTCATTTACCACATGTTCACATAATGCATGATCCTGTCACAATATACAGGTCGGACCTGCAATGCATCACAATGGCTACCCATGTGCAATAATTGCTAACTATGTGAAACAGCGACATGAAACCTTACAAACTGTCATTGCCAGATGTGTGGACAGCCATGCATACAATGGTGGAGGTGTTGTCCCATTGTGTAGGGACATGTACTACAGATCAGAACTACACATGTGGAGAATACAAACAGTACCACACAGTGAGCTGGAGTATGGCCAGCCCACAGGATTCACCGGTGTGGATTATACCCCTCCTATGCATGTCACCCAATGTTATGTGCTATCTGACATGTCCATGACATTTCATGGGCTGGCTGCAACACTGCCTAACTATCCAGAAAAACATATCCCACATCCCAAACATACCACCCTTTGTCTGCATAACCCTGTCGTCAGTGGAGCATATGACATCTATGGGTGTATGTCATATGGGACAACACGGACGTGTGAAATAGATGCCCGTCACAACCATTTAGCCAACACATGTTCACACATGGCCATGGAGGATGGCCAGAGACATGAAGCAACACACACATACAGTAAAAGTGATGTGCATGTGTGTCCACCCCGTTGTACATTGGCTCCACATTATCCAACTATGGCCTTTGTGTAATGGTTATATTGCAGATGTGGAACACTAGACATCCTACAGGCCTGTGCACATCTTGTGTAGGCGTGACATCAAACCACCACATAAGATGTGTTGAACATCTTGAGTGTGTCATGACATGACAGCAGTCACCTGTACAGTATCCACATACATACACAGACAACCACATCAGGCCACAGATACCATACATTCCCCTTGCTGGTGTCAGACATCACTGTCATCCTTGCTCCTCATGTGTGTGTGTGGTACACAGATGTCATGTGGGACATGGTGAACCGACGAGTTTGCCATGTCTGGCCATAGATGCCAGGCAGCAGCAATATGGTTGCAGATGTGCAGGAGCGTCATCCGTATACCCTTCAGTGACCTGTGTCACACATTCCACATTATGGTTCAGTGTGTATACACCTCAGTGACGTGGGTCACATTCCACAGTATAAATGTATTGTGGCTGAACACAGTCATGGCTATGAACTGTGTCTGTAACTCACACTGTATAGCAATAGAGAAGCCACATGATTCCCTGCAATGGCCATGCACATCAGCTAAATGTGCAGTATGCCACTGTATATCTGTAGGGCAGATGGACAACACTGCGTCAGCAGAAGGTCCATGTTAGTATAACACATCCCTGCATTGGGACACCATTACTCCACTGTATATTTGACAGGACACCATTGTGTTAAGCATGTATGCATGTCATTGCACACGTCAGCAGATCACATGTCATACTACATATGATTGGCAAGGTCATATGCCATACATCAGGCAGGTGTACTATTAACCTGTGCTGGTCTACATGGTGTAACACAGGGATATATGCTAACTACTACTACAATTGTGTAATGTGCATGCCTTCTGCTATGACACATGCATGCTATTGTGTGCAACCCAGGGATATATGATAACTACCACTATTATTGTCTGAGCTGCATGCCGTCTGCTGTATCACATGCATGTTGCATGCCTTCTGTCATATAACATGCAGGTTGGGTGCCATAGCGTGTATCTGTGTGTGTCTGTGTGTGTGTGTGTGTCTGTGTCTGTGTGTGTGTGTCTGTGTATGTCTGTGTCTGTGTGTGTATCTATTGTATAGATTGAAATGTACAGTTTTAGTTTGCCCCTCACAGGTGCTGATGTAGGTGCGTTCCCCTCCTGCGGTCTATCTGATGTTAGTGTCCCCACAGCCTCTAGCAGTGATGATGGACGTATGATTGTGGCACAGCCAGGGTTGTCAGGCCACTGAATCTGTGCCATTGGTTGCCATCCACCTATGTCCCCCTCATCCCCGCACACAGTTCTCATGCCAACACATACCCCATCACCAGTGGCCATAAAGGAAGGACAGTTGGCATGTGGTAGCTTGGAACAGGAAAGTGTGGAGGCTATGGAAGGTATGTCTGCACATCATGGTGTCAGCCAACTGACTGGTGATGCCCCACACAGGCATGTGGCCAATACTTCTCATAGGAGGACCTCTGGCCAACATGCCCCTTCAAGACAGAGCACAGCAGCTGGTGTCACCAGACACATGTTTTAGGCTGTAATGGAGGCACAGGCATGTGCTGAATGGCACAACAGAGAAGGTCAGAGGCTTCAGAGGGCTGCTGTCCATTCTTTAACCAACAACATCCAGGCAATGGCAAATACTCACCATCATCTTGCTGATGTTTTGGATAGATGATTGGGTGACATGGTTGGAGTCCTTGACCGTGGCATGTCAATCTGCGAGCGTGAGATGTCTGTGCTGGAACATTTGGTAGGAGTGAGGCATCGGGCACGTGGATGTAGGCCAGCTACATCACCTGTTGCAGGTCTACGTGAATGTGCTACCTCACATGCCCGCTCCCATAGTGGCGGTAGCAGCAGCGGTGCAGCTGGTGCTGTGCTGTCTGCACCAGGTCACAGCAGGCCACGTGCACGTGGCCCTGGATGGTCTCAACAGGGACACGGTTCTAGTGGACATGTGTTATCAGACAGTACCCAATCTGCACCTCTGCCTGGTAGTGCCTGTGCAACCCCTGGCAGACGCAGGTCACATGGCCATGGCTGGACACCGTGAACTGTAAATCCTGGCCTGTGCAGTCTGCAGCTGTCAATAATACCCCCGTGTAGGCCAGACACATGCCAGAACTGTGTGCATACATACACGCACACACCAGAAACATATGTAGGGCACCGCAACACACACATGCATAATATCCACACATGCCCAAAGGCCCTAACCCACACACATGATGTCACCAATGGTGCAGCCTAGGGCTCTGGCAAACATTATCACCCTGTGCATATGATGATTCCTGTGCCGCATCCCTGTCATCCACACCATCGGTGCAGGGACATGCTCATATGGTCTGATGCACAGAATGAACAGACTAGGAAGATAATTGTAGATTACAATTGTTGTGTACCATTGACAGGCAGCAGACATACCATGTACTACAGGTTTAGAATGCATTTTGTACTGTTAACAGTATATGTCATGTGTACCAACAGTAACTGCATGTTGGTCTTGATCTTCTGCCTTCCTCCTTCAGGTCTAATTGCATGTGCCTGTGGATGTCAGTGTTTGCAGTTAGTGTCCCATATGTAAATGTGGACTACTCACAGGTATGTATGAAAATACCAGCATGCACTTTGAAGCTTCCACATCACAGTTAGAAAATCCCACGTTCCAAACACGTCTACTGATCTACTGATCCAAGGGCATGATAGCTGTGTATTAAGCTACTGTAGCTAGAGACGTGACATCCATACTGGGTGACATCACAGGTACAGTTACATGGAGTGGGGAGGTAAGAGAGCAGTCTAGTTGATGAGAAGGGTAGAGGCCAGTGGAAAGCATGTTGACTCATTGGGAAGAAGTAATACACGTTCCCATGACAGGATGCGAACACACAAATACACCCACACACTCAGGTATTCACACACATGTATTCAGAGACACAGTAACACACCCACACACTCACGGATTCACCGACACAGTAACACACACACACACACACACACACACACACACACACACACACACACACACACACACAGTTGCTAGTGATGAGGTGAGGACCCCTGCCTATGTGAAAATCATCATTACAGTACTGTGCACTTACATGATGCGCCACAGAGATTACACATGTAGTCAGAATGGCCTAAGATCGAGGACATCAACAGGGATACTAGATTGCATTGCCTGGATGGGGTAGGGGTCTTATCTGTTCACTATGGTAACATACATCCTCACTCCAGGGACCAGACAGCCATACACACACATACACACACACACACACACACACACACACACACACACACACACACACACACACACACACACACACACACACACACACACTGTGGCATTCATAATTGAATACACATATGTCACGCACATGCAGATACCTGACATGTGTGAGAGCCATACCCCTGCCGATGTCCTGCTTTCTACATTGCAGTCTGTACAGATGTCTACAACAGTGCACAGGAGAGTGAGTAACAATTGAGATGTATTCCCCACCATACATGACATATATGGACACACAAACACACATGCCAGTACTGAGAATCAAACACCTGCCTATCTCATGATAAGTATGACAGACTTACAACAGTATTGCATGTGCTACAAAGTGTACTGACTCTTCCTTTGGCAACTGTGCTGATATATGCACAATATATGCACACGGGAGATCTTAACTGTTACAGGTGTCAAGTGATTTACCTTCGGTGTCACCCTGACCTCTATCTAAGTTGTGTGTGTTCCCTTCAGTTAACAAAACCATAGCTTAGCAGTTACACAGATTATTGTAGGAATGGTTGTGACACACCTGTGAGCTGTCCTCAGCAAACATCCATCTGCAAAGATGTCCCACCACTTAGTTATGTCCACACATCTGTCCATACCTGAAGTACAGCTTACCGTACTTTCAGCATATCACCATAAACAGTTGGCAATGTTGAGGCTGCATTGCAACTGCATGATATACTAAGACACATGTCACCTGCAAACATCAGCAACTGCACACGCATGGTATCTGAACGCACACCACTATGTGTACATGTGTGTAGGTCCTACATTCCTGTCATTTGGGCATGTTTGTAGGCATTGCATTTGGTTGACATGTGTAATGACATACATGACACATGGAATGTTGTACGATATGATAGGTGTCATGGGTGACCAGTGCAGAGGTAATGTTACCTCTGTCAACATTGATATCACACCTTATGTACTGTTAGCATTCAGCAGCCATGGACCTACCTTCCATGTGCATGTGTGTAATGGCTGTAGCCACCTGTCTGCACAAAGGACAACAACAGCTATGCTATTTACATATATGTTGTATGTGTGTGGCATGTACATATCCAGGGCAGGTACATTTATGTCATATCCAAACATGAGGGTGTTTAATGGTGTACAGCAACAGTCATCTGTTAATGCTGAAAATAACCAAGGGACCCTGGTTTGTGTACAGCTGACCTAGTTACAAATGGTGTCATTGCATTGCATAACACATAATGCAACTGTGTCTGTACATGGGTATTCTGCACAGTTGATGTAGAGCTAGGTACAGTCCACCGGTCAAAGGTCACATGGTGTTGTACTATTATGTGTCATACCAAATGTATGGATGTGTGTTGGTGGTCCGAGGGCATGGTGGTGTCTGAGGGTTACATCCTAGAATGCAGCTTTTGACACTGTGACCTGCAACTGACTCATCTGCGATGACTTTTGTGGGAATACTGGTCAGTACATGTGAGTAGCCTTTATGTATGTGGGGACACCACCAAATGGGGCGGTCTGTACCTGTGTTATCGCCCACATGTCTGGTTTTGAGGTATATGGTGGTAGTGCTGTTGTGCACTACAGAGCCTTCAGCCAGATGTTCCTCACTGCACATATGTCAGTATTCCCCATTGTTGGATCTACAGTGAGCAGCTGTGATTATGAACACTGCACATCTAGCACTGGTTAGCATAAGCATACAATGCAGTTGTCTTCTAGGTGTCAGGGTGTTATCCTGTGTTTAGGACATTTGCCTTGGAATGGCAGTATATGGGTGAATGCGACCTAGGTATTATCCCCACTCCCTTGAATCATGGATGCATGTGATCTGTGATAAAGGCCTGTTTTCTTTCAGTCATGTCATCCCAGAATGACAAACACTGGACAACCTTGTAATTACAGCAGGACATTGGCACATTGTGCTGATCAAGCAGTTGCCACTCCTAGCATGACATCACTGTGAGTGGTAGTATTGTGCTTGGTAAGGTGACGGACAGCAGCAGACGTGTAGATGACCAGTGTCAGATATATGTAGTGCAGCGTTCCTGCTAACAATGACAACTACTAACACTAGAGTCCATTACAATATGTTCTTTACGTCTAACTGTAATAGCATGGCCACTGTGGCCTTCCATGTTTAGAATCAGAGTGCATCCCAAACAGCCCTGTGCTACTAAGTGTATGAGCATGCCCAGTATAACCAGCCCTGTGCTACTAAGTGTATGAGCATGCCCACTGACACCTTGTGTCAGTTATGTGCCTCTATGTGTATGGGCATGGCCCTTGTAACCCTGTATAGTGATAGTAGCCATCCATTCCACGGATGGGCATACTTCAGTTCAGGATGGATTCATACTTTAAACACACAGGTTCACAGCTATGTACATCTTAACTGCCAGCATCCCTGTTGATGCCCGCATTCCTAGAAGGTCATAATGACAGCCTTGAAATGTGTAGTCTCTGTGGATCTACTCATAACTGTAGTACTGTAATAGTGATCTGTAGATAAATAGGTGTTCTGATCCCACCACTGGCATGTGTGTGTGTCTCCATCTGCTTGAGGACAGAACAATGCTTTTAGACTAATCACACTCTGTACAATTCCTATATTCAACTTTGGCAAGGCTGATGATGTCACCCACCTAGAAATACACCTCTGGGAGTGCTGTGACTCAGTAATCTCTGTATTGCATTCTGTAACTGCGTAATGCTGAAATGTGATAAAGTAGTTAGGTTAGTGTTCTAATCCCAAACTTGCCAACTGTGTGTGTTTCCATCTGCCTGAAGACAGAACAATGCTTTTAGACTACTTACACTCTGTACAACTCCTATACTCAACTTTGGCAAGGCTGATGATGTCACCCGCCTAGAAATACACCTCTGGGACTGCTGTGAATCAGTAATCTCAGTAGCATGTTCTGCAACTGCGTAATGCTGTAGTGGGATAAAGTAGTTAGGTTGGTGTTCTAATACCATACTTTCCAACTGTGTGTGTCTCTGTCTGCCTGAGGACAGACCAATGCTTTTAGAGTACTCACACTCCATACAATTCATACACTCACCTTTGGCAATCCTGCTGATATCACCCACTTAGAAATACACATCTAGGAGTGCTGCAATCTGGTATTCTCCATAGCCCATGCTGTAATTGCATGTTGCTGTAGTGTGATAAACTAGTAAGGTAGGGGTTCTATCCCAAGAGAGACCCAACTGTGTGTGTTTCTCTGTCTGTGTGAGACAAGTACAATGCTTTGTAGAGTTTGCACTCTGTACAAATCACATGACCACCTCAGTCAATCCTGCTGATGTCACCCACCTAGGAATACACGTCTAGGAGTGCTGTAACCCAGTGTTCACCGTAGCACGTGCCGTAAATGTGTATTGCTGCAGTGTGATACACTAGGTAGGTAGGGGTTTGAATCCTGGACATGGCAGGTGTTTGTGTTTGACTGTCAGAGCCTGTGTGGAGGTGGCTGTGAGTGTCTAACCACTGGACATGTTGGGGAGTGGGTTTTGTAGTTTTCCTATATGGTGTCCATCTTATGACACAATGGCCACCTCATGAGGAGTACAGATGTCAGTCAGCCATGGGACTGTGTTGGCAAGCCATACCCCTACATCTGGCAAAAAGCCTGGTGAACAAAGTATGCAACCCTACTAGTACCCGGTATATGTCCTGTACCCATGTGTCATACACAAACACACTTACCTAGGATATCCCGCTATGTTGAGGTACCATGCACATTGATGACAGATAGTAGGCATGGTGTGATTGTAGTGGGCTGCAGAAGACATGGCAACTTGTACAGCGGTACAATAGGCACATAATTGCGGATAATGTGCCTTCCCTATGTTCCCCACTGGATGCCTGCAACATATGTGGTGCATCAAATGTGATCCACAGAGGCCATATAATGCCGTACACATGTGCCCTGTATGGACCGATGCCACTGACACCAAGGAATACTTGTATCATGCTATCAATGCAGGTGCAGGGTCGATCTGCTGACTATAAGCAGGTTTCACCACACCAGGCCAGTATTGGCATATCGGAGGATAACAGTCTGTGTACACAACATTTGCATGCCAAACCAGGTACACCAGTACATGTCACTGTACAGTATTGTGGGACATGCACATCCCAGGCAATGTCCATGCCAAGGAATATCAAACACAGAAATGGCATGCATTGCAAAGCAATGTCCATACACAATGGTAACCAGGATGTCAGGGCAGTTCATGCAGTACCCATCTGTGTGGGACATTGCAGACACTATGTCCCTGTACCACACTGCACACCATTGTTGGGTGGTGCGATGCCAAGGATTACCCCTCACCCAGCCTTGTACAGCCATCTTGCACAGCCAAACACTACACACCCATGAAGCAATGCATACATGCATGTCAGTACTGGCACCTTGTGTCTGTGTGTGGGTTATGATGCTCCCAACCACACTCACTCCTAGTATAACCCTCATTGGCATACCAACAGATGTCAAACACATTCACATGCCCTAGCCCATAGAACCTCCAGATATCCCCTGTGGTGCATGTAGTCCTGTGCATTACTGCAGTGTGGCAAACTAAGTAGTTAGGAAGTGTATTTGTGGACCTGGCAAAGACTGTCAATGCGAGTCCATTAGAGAGTGTGGTTGTGGTGACAATGGCATCCGTTCACATGGACAGCCATGTGTGCTACACCTAATGTATGTCTACTATATCTCTGTTGCAGATGTCTCTCACCAACACACATATATGTTCTTACAGCACAGCAACATGTCGGCTTTGTGGCACATGTAGTAACTGCATGCACTTGTAATAGTAATGACTAGTCAGTCAGGGGTTTGACCCCTGTACTGGTAGGTGTGTGACAGACAATGCTTAGGTTTTAGTCTCCAAGCCCTTCTCTGATGTACTTTGTCTGTCCCTCCCACACACTCTCTGGTGGATGTGTAGGTGTACACCTGCTCAGCAGCAGCATGTGTATTGTAAGTGATGGACATGATCAGGTGATGGCTTCTGCACCTATTGCAGTCCTCCTCTAGCTGATTGTATGTGAAACAGCTGTGATGATGTTCCCATAGCCATTTGCATGATAAACACAGTACATTATCTAGGAACATCATGTTGGTGTTTGGCCATGACAGTCACTGTGAGTGGTACCTGGATGTGGTGTTTTGAAACAGCATCACAGATGATATCTGGATGTTTCTCAAACATCATACACAGTGGGAAATAGCCTAAAGACAGGAAGGTGATGTGCCAGACAGCATGTAAGTGTAGCTATGCAGCATTGAGACTACTGCCTGTTTAACATGTTGTGTGTGGTAATGGCTATTCTGCATGTTTTAAAACAGACATGACAGTGCTCTGTTCATGAGGGACCCCCATCTGTAGGGCCATCTGTGGACTGGTCAGTGTGTGGAACCATTTGTTTCCTGTGCTACACACTGAACACACATCAGTGCACAGCAGGAGCATAGTGTGAGGATTGCAGCCAGTACATGGTGATAGGGATGTGTTACTGCCATCGCATCCCTGACTGAACATATGTCACATGAAACAGTGGTATGACAGACGCTGTTTGGGGTTCCTAGTGACAATCCAATAAAGGGCCACTGCTCATAGCTGCAGTCACATGTCTTCTACACATTGTACAGATGTCATGCAGTATATATGCATGTGTTGTGCTCCCTCTGCAGATGTATATCATCTGTTGTGCTGGGTTGATGGTCATATCTATGCATACTGTTGTAAGTAATCCTGAATGCTATTGTCTATTACTATGCCATATCTGTGTTTAAACTGCAACACTATAGGCTGCATGGGTTTGGAGGTCCCAGCAGAACCTCCTGTCCCACTTCAGCTGGCCATGGCACTGGGCACCAGCGCATCTGGGGCCCAGCCTTGGACCTCAACCTCTGTTGGCTCTGCACCACCTTCTGGTGGTACCGCCACTGAGGATGGGGCTTGTCCCCTGTGGGAGCAGGGCCAGACATGAACATGTCCACTGTCGTATGGTCCCAGACATGGTGTGTTGGGGGCTCAATAAGGGGTTCTGAGGCTAGATACGCCAGTTCAAGAGTGGAGTGTCACATTTACAGGGTGAGGCTGCCCCTCCTGGACAGCCCCCAACACTGCCACCTTTGCAGCTGTTTTGGTGTAGTGGTGGCTGCCCATGGGTGGGGACCTCCGTCCCACTGTTACCATGGGCTTGTGAATGCCGAACACCCCTCCGCGTCTGAGGTGTATCCCTCCACATGTGTCATATACTGACCCTGTATGCTGTCTTGTCTGTGTTCCTACCCTACCTATCCTCCACAGGCATACCTACTCTCCTTCCCCCACATCCCACTCTCACCCTATGGAAACATAAGGCCAATCAGTTCCTAGGACAACATTTGCCCCATGCATAGCTGTCCATTTCACACATATGTCCACTGGACACATGTAACCCTTTTAATATGCATCACAACATACTCCTGTTATCCTCACCCCTGTCCCTCAGGCGCACGATCCTTGTATGCACATCACTCCTAAATGTTCCAGGTACACATGATGCTGATGACCCCATTGTACACACAACACTACCGGTCCCTCTATGGTTACCCTATTTACCTTCTTCATGATGATGATAATGCACACAGCACCTTGCAAGAGTACTGTTCTCACATAATGATTGGACAGGAACTGTTGTGTTAATGTACATTATATGCACAGAGTGATGTATACGGCCAATGTACAACTGTTTGCGTGTATAAATGACACTTGTCTGTCTGAGGGAGTCTTGATATTACATAGGACAACACCACTACATAATACAGGCGTCGCTGGTGTTTCCCTTTTCATTCATTTGTAATGCTTTGTTGTCACATGGTATGTTCCTGATATATCTCTATATATGTATGTACCTATATGCAGGACATAGACACTCACACATACATCTACATGATGGAATACATTTCCTAAACTGTTGAAAGACTGTGCTGTATAATATGTTTGTGGTAAGGTCCGATGTCTGTATATCTGCCATGGTGTATTGGAGAATCACATTAGCTGTGTGTGCAGGGTCCTGGTTCTGAGCCTTGCAGAGGCTATTTATTTTGTTGCAGGACAGAACAAGGCCACTGGATACTGAGGGATTAAGGCGCATTAAAGCAGTTGTGAGTGGGTGTGCATGGGTTTGCACGGTGTTAAGCAATGCTAACCTCTAGTTACAGCTTCTTACACTCAGTTAGCCTCTATATTGCTTTACCAGTGTAATACACGCATACTGGCACCCAAACACGCTTACACTTGCTAGCTCCCACACTTGCAAATGCACTGACATTGGTGTTTGCATCTGACACTCACACCCCTGGGTGGGAGCGAGGACGACAATATTATCTTGTGATGCCTATTACATTGGATTACATGCCTACAGGATAGGGAATGGCTGCCCATTAGGCGACAGCATGCCGTTCGACTGTAAGGAATCCGCGGCCTGTCCAGTGTTTTATTCATATTATCTGTGTGTTCCTCTTAAAATTTACACCCATCTGGCTGATACATGGGAACTGAGACTCTTCAATACAGACAAGCAA
>NC_056746.1:446153792-446186292 GCF_019279795.1 Protopterus annectens | reverse complement strand
GTGTATATATATATATATATATATATATATATATATATATATATATATATATATATATACACATATATATTGCATCTGTACATACTCATATACTTTTCCTATGCTGGGCGCTGCTTACACCCGTGCAAGTGGACTCGCATATGCTTACTGTTTGTTATATATGTTTACTGCCACTTATTTGTGCTTACTTGTGCCTTATTCATTATAACAGTACCACTTTGATTGAAAGGATCTGATTAAAAATCCCATGCGATACTCAAGTTCACTTTTACATGTTATTATGTCAATTTTACAGCAGAACGACATTCATTCCACATGGAAAATGATATGTGCTATAGTCGCAATTGAACTGTGAATGCCTGTTCATTAGGCGGATGCTCTAACCACTACACTGTTGGTGTGTTGCCTCATTTAGATGTATGCCCATGGTTAATAGTTACCCGAACACACACCTCAACACTTCACTAACACAGCAGGCATCCATTCCCCAGTTGGATTTGCGGTGTATTCACACTGGCCACTCCCTACCCCTGTAGACCCATCCCATCGGTGACTCACTACATGTATCCTGAGGAAACCCGAACGTTTAGTCCACAAACATTGGTGATATGAATGACCAATAGGACACTATTTGCAATATATGTGTTATCCCACATGGGACACACTTGTCTTTATGTCAAGATTAGACTCTTACTTCCTTACATACTTACTCCTGTTAACATGACACTACAATGAATTAATTAATTAGTCTGACTATATGGTAATGTACACATTACACATGAGAACTAAGTATGCATGTGTTCGGCATGATTCATTTACAAATGGACCAGTTTAGTAATTGGCGTTGCCGTTGCAGGAAGATCACAGGGATAATTCCTTGTGTGAGACAGTCCTCACATTTGATTTATTCAGAACAGCAATGACTTTGGACATTGTACACACTTCTGCATTTTAGCAATTTTGTTCCTTTCCTCCTATGCACTACCTATTATTCTATTTAATGTCAAGGTTTGTAAGGGCACATTCAAATGGAATGGATATGTTACAGGGAATGTACTTCTACATATAGATGTATGCATGTGTATATGCATACATACATACATATAACTAACTCGCTGGCCTCCAAGAGGTGGTCCACATAGAACCAGGCCATCCAACCAGGAAACGCCTGGATCCATAATCACATACCCATAGTTCCTCAACCCCACACAACTTCAACATACACGCAATCCATCCATTATCCAGTTGCTTTCACAGCCACGACACACCACCACACATTGCCCTCCCCCCATCGTTAGGGGCCCTACACCTATGTTGTCCCAACACATGTATTATCATGCTCTCCCACCATTTAGGCATTGAACATACCTGCTCTTGCTTGTATAATGCATGAAGATCCAAATACGCTGTCAATTTTTGGTAGTCCCACTGGGGACTACCCTCTGATTTTTTGTAAAGTAGACTTAGCAGATCAACAATGTTACTCCCACTGGTGAAACCCTGCCTGTGGTGTGAGTAGCAGTGCTTTACTCACTCCTGGCCAGCTTGTTATGGCATACGCTGATAGCACTATATAATACCATAGTTGCTGTTGATTCCCTTCTCATCCCTTGTCTATGCTTTATTGTTACAATGTTCATTCTTCATATATATATATATATATATATATGTGTGTGTGTGTGTGTATGTATATATATATATATTACATATGTACATACATTTCCTATGCTGGGCGCTACTTACACCCACACGTGTGCACTCACATATACTTACTGTTTGTTATATATGTTTACTTCCGCTTATTTGTGCTTACTTGTGCCTTATTCATTATGACAGTACCACTTTGATTAAAAAGATCTGGTTAAAAGTCCCATGTGATACTTAAGTTCACTTTTACATGTTATTATGTTGGTTTTACAGCAGAACGACATTCATTCCACATGGAAAATGACATGTGCTATAGTCAAACTTGAACTGTGAATGCCTGTTCGTTAGGTGGATGCTCTAACTACTACACTATTGGTATGCTGCTTCATTTATATTTATACCCATGGTTCATAGTTATCCGAACACACCCCTCAGTACTTCACTAACACAGCAGGCATCCATTCTCCAGTTAGGAAAACCGCACCACTACACATGCGCCATTCTCTACTGCTCTGGACCTGTCCGGTATGTTGTCTCACTCCAAGTATATTCAGACTTCCCAAGTCTATAGTCCTGGCACATACGTTCATAAGATGGTCAGGGTGTTCATATGGTTTTAGGATTGTCTGACTGGGGACCGGGACTGCCCTGTACCTGTTTGAAAGTCAGACTTAGCATGTGGACAAAGTTAGTTCCACTGTTAGTATCCTAGCTGTGGTTAGAAACGCAGGGGGGTTTACGCTTCTCTGGCCAGCTTGATATGTCAGCACTAGATAATACGGGTGTTCTTTGCTGTTTTCCTTCGCATTCATTATGAATGCTTTCTTGTGCCCATGTTTGTTCTGTCGATATATATATATATATATATATATATATATATATATATATATATATATATATCTCTGTACGTACGCATGCATATACATCTACATGATTAATTATTTTGATCATACTGTTGAATGTGCTGTCTGCTATGTTTGTGATAACATCAGCGTTAGGTATAACTGCTGTGGCTTAGTGGTAAATCACATTGGTTGTGATGTGTAGGGTCCTGGCATCGAGCCTGGCCGAGGTGGTTTATTGTGTTGCTGGGCAGAACAAGGGTCGTTGGACAAAGGGTGAGTACAACACTTTTCAGCAGTGGTTTTCCGTTTAACTGCTGTTTCCCGTCATGCAAACACCTTCTGCATTCTTACTGTGATACGTCACCCCAGTTCACATTTCAATGGTATTATATCGTTATACAGCATAAAATTGTCAGGATATGCTCATATACAGATTACGCATCGTAAATGGTGTGTGCTGCAGTCGAACTGGCAACATCTGCTCGATAGGCGGATGCTCTAACCACTACACTGTTGCTGCAGTGCTTCATTTGCATGTATACCCGTGGTTCATAGTTACCAGAACAAACAAAGCAAAGCATCACTAACACAGCAGTCATCCATTCCCTGGTCAGAAATAAACCACACCACTACACATGCGCCACTCCTTACTGCTCTAGACACGTCCTGTATGTTGGCTCACTCCAAGTATATTCAGACATCCCAAGCTTATAGTCCTGGGACATATGTTCATATAATGGTCAGGGTATTCAATTAGTCTTCCTTTTTTCGGCTCATCTGAATGGTGACTGGGACTGCCCTGTACCTGTTTGAAAGTCAGACTTAGCATGTGGACAAAGTTAGTTCCACTGTTAGCATTCTACCTGTGGTTGGAGATGTGGGAGGTTTGCTCACCTCCTATCTTGGTCTGTACATACACATGCATGTACACCTACATACTTATTTACATTTCCCATACTGTTGAATGACCACCACTTACTGCCATGCATACCTGCATACGTCTGCTTGTAAGTGACTTAATCACCCTATATCCGACGACCATTATTCTGGGCATCATATAAAATTAGCAGCACCTGCATGGCTTGGACCCAGAAACAGAAACACCTTAGTCACCGGTTTGACCACTACACCATCTGTGGTACATTCTGCATGGATGATAGTTAGGATATATGACATTACTACAGGCATTCCACACTACTGGCAACAAATGTGACAGTCTGTTGGTGTACATATGTATAGTACAAGTTAATGTTCATATGTTTCTGAGAGACATATGCATACATTTGCAAGTATACATATTTATAAATAGGATACATACTTGACAACTACTTATATGCATGTATGTGTGATGTGTAGCTGCAGCTATGTGTATATAAGTATGTACATTTATAGATGTATGACTACATATCTGGGGTTGTACATGGCCATGTATATGAACACCCGCATCCGGAAGGGACCTGTACTGCTTGTATACAGGGGTTGTGTGCATCATTACGTCATGGAACCTGGACAGGGTATACAATTTGTGGATGTGTACTATTTGGACGATGGCTATGGGGAAGTTTCTAGGGAACATGTGAAAGGTATATATTCCCGATAATGCACATGGGGAGACGTGCATCATGGTCAGGTGTTTAATCCTGGGTTGTACGTTATGCCAGATCGGCTAGAGGCTGAGCAGGGTTCTGGACAACTACTGCTAATCCAACTTATGTCTGGATGTCTACGGAGGTGGACATCGTGTTGTGCCAACAAATCTAATCTTTAGAACAGACACTTATCCCATGATTGATGTCAAAAAATTGTGGACGCCAATGACTCCCATTCTTTTGGCTTTATGAAAATGAGGGAGGCTTATACATGCATGGGATACCTAGTTTGCAAGCCTGAGATTGCCTAGGGTGAGAATGCCTACTAGATGTGGGTAGGGGGCACTATGTGTAGATATGGCTGGCCCAAGCTAGCAGCCCGAGTATGGGTGGTTTTGGTGGACATTCAGCAAGGGGGTGTGTGCTGTGGAGGGGATGGTGGGTATTGAATTATGTATCCAGGTGTGTAGGGGTTGGATGGCTCAGTTCAGGACAGACTATTATGTGGGTGTGAGCCAGTACCATTTCTGTACATGTGTATCACACATTTTAATGTTCATATGTTTGTGGGATTGTGTTCTGCTGTATGGCCTGTTAGGGTGTATTGGGGATGTGAATGTATGTTCTTTGGTTTCCTTTTTGATTCACCTACTGCTCCCTCGTACACCTCCAGTTCACCTATTGTACATCCAACCCAGTCTCCCATTGGTGAATTCTTACATTACCCATCACCCACCTCCAAAATCAACATACAAACCATCCATCCCTTCTCTGGTTGCTGGCCCATGGCACAGACAGCAGTACACATTGCGTACTCTATGTATCTCTGGTACCAATATGGTTGTGAGGACAACCCTAGCATATTTGGTCTTCCACATGCTGTACTTCACGCACATAGGTACACACAAATACTTATCTTTCATGGCATGGTATGTTGACCCAGGTAATACCCATTCATTTTTGGGCCATCCAGACAAAGACGACTTGGACTGCGAATGGGCAGATATTAGGCGAATGCTCTAACTATTGGGCTAGGCTTAGCAAAGGGCAGAGGCGCGCAAATACGCTGCCTTTCACTTCTACTTGGTATAAAAATCAACACTACAATGAAATACGGACACAGGGTTTTAAATGTAATAGTTCTAGGGACAAGGCTCAACTTTCAGCTACGTGCTTGTGTGTTTACTTCTGTGATTTTATTATGGTGTTCGCGGAACTCTCTTATATGCTTTGCATACATTTCAGTATCCATCGATATTGATAGCATTGATTGGTATTAGAGGCAGGCTGTACTAGTCAGCATTTTAGGTTGCGCGACTGTAATGGACATGTTCACACCTCCATGCAGTGCTTAAACATGCCTCCTGCATTCGCGCATGTTTCCTGTGCACATGGACGGTGTGGCAGAGTGCCTTCATTAATATGCATATGGTGCTGCTGCGCCATCTCTACGCTGCACGCTCGGTGCAAGGCTAATGCCGGCCTTGTGCTGAGCTTCATGAATCCCAGGGATTGTTTTGCCAAAAACATATTAAAAATAGTGACCAGTCTTGTTCAATTTTTTATATATCTTTACTCTCTCTTGTATAGCTGTAATAAAGCAATTTTAAGTCATCTCTTGTTTTTTAAACCATCTCTTGTATAGCTTTACAGTTTAACAGGTTGTAAATACAATTTAATACTAAACAATACAATAATAACTAGCATAAAATATCTTGGACTTTCAGATTTAATCTGTTTACCAGTGTTTCTTGTGCACTAATACCTGTTTTTCCTTCCTCCCTAAAAGAGTATTGTCAAGAAGGAATGCAATATTATTTCTTTCTATAGCTTTATTTCAGATCCTTGTGCAGTACTGCTTATACAGTCAGTGTAAAACTGAGAAAGTGCCCTTCCCCCTGCAGCATTGCAGTATTGTTTATTTGCTTTATTAGGTTAACAAACTATGGACCTTTGTCTGATTTGATAATTTTTTATAAAGCTTTTGCTGTTTATTACCACTAGTAGGTATTTATACCCTCCTGCACAATTGATTTGAACTGTATGTATGCTATAGCCCGTCTGCTGGCTGTACTTGATGCAACTGAGGTTTTTTTTTTTACTTTTAACATTTACTTGCAAACAGATTATCAGTGACATCTATGCACAATTGTGACATTTTATTACAATCACCAAATAGGGATGCCTGTAAACATTTTAACAATTATGTTTTAATAACAATAATACTTTAGAAAAAATCAAGCTACTTGTCTAGCAATCAGTCTTGTTTATCTTATCTTTCCAACATTTCTTGTAACTATTCATCTAGTCTAGGAAGGTCTGAGCTCACATTTCAGTTAATAAGTATTTGTGATTTGCATAACTATGCATTTATACTATATAAATAGACATTATTTTACAATTAGCTTACATGGATTTCAATATATTTTTTTATTTATTTAACTGCCCTGCCATTAATTTTACCAAAACTGTTTGACTAATACCATCTGTGATTTTATTTCTTTTTAAAATTCAGAACTTTAACTGTTTGGTGTGTTGTTACTATACAATTATAAAAAAATGTAAAAAACAAAATAGATATTAGCTTAACTAACATATGTTTATATTTACGTTATTTATATTTGCTGTTGTCTGCCTGTTATTCTTGTGCATTGTAACAGATGTATTTTAGATGAAAAGAAAATATGTGCATGCCAGTCTCATGACTTTAAATCTTTATTTAAGCATGGCAGTCTTGTGACTTTAAATCTTTATTTAAGCATGGCAGTCTTGTGACTTTAAATCTTTACTCTTATTAACTATTTTTATTTGATTTTTATACACTAAAACTGTTGGGTACCTTTTGACTATGCTATTAGAATAGCAGCTATATGGTCTACTTTACTGTACTACTGATAAATGTCTTGCTTTAACTGAATGAAAGTAAAACATTTAAGAATGATTTGTCCATACATCAGATTTAAGCATGTATGCTTAACCATTTTCAAAACATAAACATATTATAAAATATATTTCTTTTGTACAAATCAGCCATAGTTTCCTGTTCTTTTCCAATGTTCTCTGAAGCTCAGCTAATTTATTTCCTTTATCTTGTAACTGCTGTTTAAGAGTTTCCAGTAATGTTGCATGGTCTTTCTGACCTTCGTTAGTAACCTGTTTCTGCTGAATCTAAAACTCCTATGCACATTTGAAAAGATGTATGTATAACTTGTCTAAGCTTCCTGAACTCATTGTGTCTGTCTTTTAGAAGTTTATTACATTCTTTTGTAACAGAATGTACTAGAGGTTCTATCAGTAACTGATTTGTCTGTTGTTGCAACTCTGAAATAAACCTTTTACATCCGGTGACAGAACATAACGGTCTAACATTTGAATATAATGTCAGCATATTAACTTTTCTTGGTTCTTTACCATTAAAATTTTTGTCGGTACAGTCTAAACTTTGAATAGTGGCATGCACTTTATTTTTATGACATTGTACACACAATAAACATTTTTTTATACCACACATGATTTTGTTTCAGATACCAGTCAAATATTGTAATCCAGTTGCATAATGCCGTAGTATTAACTTGCCCTAATAAGGTTTTACATTTGCTAATATGCTGTATATACATTTCATTCTGTTATTATTATTATTACCTCTATGGCATTCATACTGTATGTAACACAGAATTTTTTCTTACCAGTCAACAGAGAGGCAGATGGCCATAGTGCTTTACTGCAGATGATTGAAAAGTCTCTGTAGTCATTTGTGAAGTTGGTACAGCAAAACTGGCAATTTCAGTCTTACAACTTTGTATTGTACCTTTTTTGGAGAATTTATGGCACTGCTCACCTTTCTGCACTGCAGTCTCTCTGGATTCAGACGTCTGATGAACTGTATTATTGCTGCAAACTGTAGAAAACTGTAGAAATCTGAAGTACTTCACATAAATGTTAGTTACTGTGCTTTTACAGGAGTGACCTTATACAAGGCATTACCCACTTACTCCCCCTGTTTTTGGATACAGGCTAGGAATGTTCGTTAGGGTCACCACTGAAAATTTTATTTTAATTTGTGCAGCTTCTATGCTGTGCTGGATCCAAAGACTTCTTAAGACACACAATCTTGCTGTGCTGTTTACTGCTGAATCAGAGGCTCAGAGTTTTGCATGACTTCATCTGTAGTCTTTTTAAAACACCAAGCCTTTCAAATTGCACACTGATAAAGAAATATATTTTGCAGCTATAAGCACAGTTACAGATAACTTATTTTATAATAAACCACGCATACTCTTTCTGTCAGATTGTAGCATATATTTACAAAGTTTTTCTTCACAAACAGTATAGACAATATGTAAAAACAAGTGTGTTTCTACCAAAATACCTCTAACATATCTGAATTAATACAGTTATATACAGTTCTAGTCACACATATAGATTTTGTTATTTCCTCTTGGTATCTTTTTTGGCCTTCTGTGTGAAGTCACATAATGTCTGTTTTTAAACTTTTCTATTGTCCTGTCAGCAGTTCTGCTGATGTGAAAATGCACAAATGCACACAATCAGAATAACAGAAGTATGAAAGGAAACATCTGTTCTGTTCCTATTGAAAAAACACCACGTATTGCTGAGTTTAGATATTTGTTTTGCAAATCATGTAATACTTGCTTTCCAATATTGCTTTGTTAGGCTTTTTCTGATGCTGTGAAGAGAAGCCTGTCTGTTATACATATAGTATGAATGCCCATTTTACATTGCTAAACTCTATACATATATTCAAGCAAACTTTTATTCTATGCTTTATCTTTCAGAAAGTGAAAACTCAGTAGGTGACCATAAACGATTATATATTATATATATATATATATATATATATATATATATATATATATATATATATATATATATGTACATATACACATACACACACACACACACTTAAATATATATATGTTTATTAGGTCGTATATGTAGAACTCGCATGCAGCCACCATAACAATTTTGTGTGTAAGCCTAACGTATCAAGTGGTGTATGAAAAGTCAGATCTTATGCTATTGAATATTCTGCTACACATAAGTATATTAATGAGTTAAAGGCTTTCAGTATTTCTTCTCTCAATAGCTTTATTAGCCTCTTAAATAATCTCTGTACTTGCAAAACAGGCTACTTTTCGATAAGAACTATGCAGTCTGTCTTCATTAATTTCATGTACCTGATATGAATAATGGTATGCATTAAACAGTAAAATTATGACATTTATAAGGCTCAACCCTAAATATATGTGCATAATAAATTAAGATTTTTGTTAAATAGTGAAATTCTGAAAGACTCTAAAAATCAGTATCTGAACAATTTATAATTATTGGACATTAAAGTAGTTCTTGAACTCAGCAGTGGTTATCATGAATGTTAAGGTGGACAAAAATACCAGATGTTTCTAATATAATGGAAACCACTTAAACCAATGACCTCAAAGAAAATGTAGGTGCACATTTTTCTCTTTAATGGTATATTAAATTTCTTTGTATTCAGATGAAAGGAAAATTAAAAATATGTGTGCAAAAATGAATATAAAAAAACAGGAAAAAAGAAGGATAAAAAGTAAAGAAAAGTGAGTGAATATTGCTAAATCACAGAAGTACCAAACAGAGCTAGTCACAGGCATTTCTAACACAGAGATCAGTAGTGGAATATTATTTAAAGATAAAGTTAGAATAAATAATGTTACATGTAAATCAAAGGTTAAAAAGGAGTTTATTTACCCAGTCAACAGATGTTTAAGTAAGACAACATAAAGTTTTATTTAATGAACAAAGGACTTCTGAGTGGAAAGTATGTAAAAATTAATGTGGTCTGCATACAGAAGACTAAGCATGCCTGATAAACAAGCCCCGGGATTCAGCAAGCTCTGCACGGTATGCAGGAATAGTGCAAAAGCTGCTGGAGACAGTATGGCCGCTGAGAGATCCAGGAACAAGCTCCAGGGATGTGCACAAGCGCTCCTGTACTATTCCTGCATGGACACAGCTCTTGTATGCTAATTACCCCATTTGGAAGTGAAAAATATGCAAATGAGGTGAATTAGTGATCCAGGAAGCAGGCAGTCATCTGTGCAGGATTAGTGCAACCTGCAGAAATGTATTTGGTTAGTAACCAAGTACATTTCTGCAAACTACAAAACGGAGCCATGACAGCTCCAAATAAAGGGTGTATATAATGTGGAAGGCATGCCAATGGCCAAATATATGGCCACTGGGATGGAAAATTGTTTCAAAATAACAAAAAAAACTTTTATTTTTTTTGGCCGATTTTGGCCATTTAAGCAGAGGGCAGGGGCGAGCAAATGGGATTGTCCCGGAATTAAAAATAAAACCTTGAAAAAAGCTTTTTAGGCAAAATCACAATTTTGCCATTATAGTAAATGGCAGGCAGAAGACCACAAGGCCACTGAATAGTGGTTGCTAAGGGGGAAGGCTCACTGTTATACTTGCAACTAGGCATTAGCAGTCAGTTCTATGCAAATGAGGGGAATGATACTGAATCACAGATTTCCCCTCATTGCTAGCCTTCACCCAACCATGTAGGTGCAGGAAAACCATGGTGCAAGCCTAAGGGTTAGCTGACATCATAGAGGGGTGTGTCAGGCATACTGTAAGCTTATTGGAGCTCTGTGGCTCTGTAGCTTAGTAGAGCTAAGGAAGGATGTGTGTCTGAAACTGCCTAGCAGTATTTACATTGCCTAAATGGGTGTGCGTGCTGTGCACTGGGTTTTAAACAAACAAAAAAAAATGAAACCAGGAAATAGCAGCTCCATTCACATCTGAGCACCTCAGGGCTTAAACAGGAAGGCAATGGGAAGGGAAAATAGCAGTAGGAAGGCAATCAAGGAGAACTAGCATAGCTGGCAGATGAAATGTATCAGAATCAGCCAATTACACAGGCAGCAGCACAGCCCAGCACACTACTATAAACTATGCAGACACCTTTCCCTCTGGTTTTTCCCACAAACTCTACACCACCGGTGTACACAAACAAGGAAATTTTACCTAACAAAAGCAAAAAAAAATGATAGAGGCTGCTTTTGCTCTCATAAATCAACCTGTGGAAGAGGCTGAGGGTGGTGAGGATGACAATGCTGATGACCAACCCACAGTGAGGAGAAGGAGAAGAGTGTACAGACCCAGGGTAACTTACCAGGGGCTACATGCGCTGGAGATAGTGGAGTGCTATAGGGTGGACAGGGACCTCCTACAGCTAATTGTTGAGCTGTGCCGGCCACACCTGACACACAGAACTAACAGAGGGGAACCCATCCCAGTGGATACCAAGGTATGTGTAGGCTTAAGAATACTAGCCACAGGTACCTTTCAAAGGCCAACTGGGTATATTATGAGGATCTTACAGGCATCAGCATCCATGGTACTCCACCAGTTCCTGGATGCCATGTCAGCACATGCCGGTGAGCACATATATTTCCTCAACACCTGTGAGGCATTGACCAGCAATATGCATCTCTTCCACTAAATAGCAGAATACCCTGAGGTAGTGGGTGCTATAGATTGCACGTACATACACATCAAAGCACCACTCGGCGAGCGGGGTAGACTCTACATAAACTGAAAGGGCTTCTCCTCCATCAACTGCCAGGTCATGCACAATGCCCAGGGCATTATAATCAATGTGCGTGCTGACAGCTCTGGAAGCTATCATGACTCCCACATCTGGCATATGACACAGCTGTACCAGAGATTTGCTAATGGGGACATCCCATATGGCCACGTAGTGGGGGATGCTGGTTATGCTCTGGAGCCGTGGCTGATGACACCCATCAGAAATGCATACACACCCAAACAAGAACTCCATAATGAGGCACATGCACAGACTAGAATCATAACAGAGCATGTGTTTGGGATGCTCAAGTCACAGTTCTGGTGCCTAGACATATCCAGTGGAGCCTTGCAGTACTCACCAGCTACATATACCCAAATTGTCATTGTATGTGTCATGCTACACAATATGATCCTGCGGAAACAGCTGCAGCAGGAACAGCATGGGACGGGGCCACACAGCCCCCCACCATTGCCAAGGCCAGCACAGGCACAGAGTGACTCGGAGGAGGAATAACCTGAGCCTGCCCCTGTAGGCAGAAGGAGGCATGACCAGTATGCCCAGGCCTTGGCAAAGAGGCAACGCATAGCACATACACTGACACGTTAGCAACCCAGGGAATGACACCTCTCTCTGACTCGCACATACAGTTAAAGGGATGCCAAACATGACACTACCTGTGCTTAACCATGTATAGGGAGTGTACTATGTGCATCCGACATAGTCAGCCCTCCAGTACCATCCTCAATACTGGCACAGCCACAAGGTAAGTTACTCTCACTATCAATTGCTGAATGTAGTAGTATGTTCTGCTAACTGTATCTATGGTATGGATGTGAGCATGTAAGGGAATTGGGTGGCTGAATGGGATGGCAGCAGATAGTAGACACCTATATCAGCAGCATGAAATCCATAACAAATACTGGTGTCAACATAGTAGGCAGTACTAGACAAGGTGACAAAGCCCACTGCAGGACATGTGGTGGGCCAAATGTGTGTCCTTAGGATACACACATGCATGTCAGTGAGGCTCATATACCTAACAACAGTCTCAGCCAGCAGGACAAGTATAGACAAACACAAAGAAAGGCTGTGCTAAGGCCTCTGACTGATGGCTATGGAGAACAGCCCCCCCCTCCAGACCTACACAGATAGACTACAACAGGTCAGGCAGTGGGATGCTAGTTCTGAAGGGTAAGAAGTCTGAAACTGAAATGTAGGTCAGTAAAACCTAAGAACTGTACTACACTGATATGCCTCTAGTCTGCATGATAGGTCAGAATACAGAATGAAATAGAAGCCAACAGAGTACCTGAAATACCAGTACAGTCATAGCAAATGTTTATAGTTGTCAGGAGTGCCCCCCCCACAATCCTATGTAGAAATGTAGTAACATGTATGTGTGGTATAAAATAACAGTGGAGCACAGATTACCTGATCTGACCAAAGTAGCAGGATAGATTGTAGCACATTTACAATATGCAGGGCTCTGTGTGTTAGGTTGTTGTGTGTTGTATATTGTGTGAAAGTGGTCAGCATGTAGGCATGGAGGGTTGTATCCTGGTGACCAGTGGCCAGTACTGTTAATGACAGGGCCAGTTCTCACAACTGCACTGCCAAACACAATGCATCCCAACAAGACCCAATCCAGCAGTAATCCATACTAATTGTTTGGATGTAATATCTGCCACCATCTTAAAGATGGACATGACATGAATGTGGGCCCAGACATACAAACAGTACACAGGTGGAAGTACCCTAGACAGAGAGTGTATAAAATGTTACTGTCAAATGGACACATCTTTGGATTTGTACATACAGGTTAGCAGCACATTAGTTGGCTGTGTAGTATGGAATACTGATGCAGTCTGGCCAAACACTGGCAGACCACAAAAGGCATAGGTATGAAGTACTGAGAAACTGCTGATGTCCCCGCACAAGCCAGCATATGTAGAATGCCCCACATATATCTGTAAGTCAGCTGCAAGTAGCTTCCATAGCACACATGCACTCAACTCACCCCACCATCAGCCACAGGTACCTCGCAGGTCATATCCCTGCTGTTGGGAATGAGTACAATATGACCCCCACCTTTGTATGGGAATAGCGACAGAATGCAGCATGCTGAAGAGGTGTCCCATGGAGGTGTGTCCCTAGCTGTAAGCAGCACCCTGCCAGCATCCACATCATGGATCAATAAGGACAGAAACTATTGCCATTAACACCTTACTCACCTACCCTGTCACCCCATGGGAATACAGTGGCTTGCAGCCTGGGACTGTAGGAGTGACACAATGCATTGCCCTGCTACAGATGGCCTGCATCACTACCAAATGCCCTACAGTTCTCTGTTAAAGGTCTATGTCTCGCCCGTACTGCCAATGTATGTTATCTCATGGACTCCCAAATAATGACATAACACAGTCCATGGAACACAAATGAAAGGCCATGTTGACAAATCCCAGTAGCATGTCCACCATGTCCTACTTCATGAACTGTGAACCAACCCCTAAATACTGGTGGGATGAAGTGATAACTATAGGGATACTTATCAGATATAATTTGTATAATGTTCGGAAGAGGATAGAATAACAAGGGGGGGGTAGAAGCATGGACACCATGGAGTATGTTAAGTCTGAAACTCAGATGTGTGCACATACTATCCCTGCCTGCAAACACAGGAATGGGTGGCTACAAACTTGCTCCTAAACCACAATGTGAAGGGGTAATAACCAGAAACATGAGCCCTACCTCTGGATTACCTGTGTGAATCTGTACAGCTGTGAGGTATGGCCACAGCAGGATATGGCCATTCTGTCACATTGATAGATGTACAAGCATGGGATCCTCTGCCACCACAGTACCAAGGTGCTGAACCATTTACACAGACCCATCAGCAAGTGTCTGCAGCTCCCCCTCCAGAATGGCATGAGTGTGCAAGAATATGTAGGCTGCAGACCACAATACTGGACACAGCTTCATTCATCTTGTATTCCCCAGGAAATTACTGCAAGCAAATATGTATACCTGTCAGTAGTTGATGACATAAAACATCACAGTGTAAAACAGTACATATGTCTGAATATCTTTGCTAACACCAAAACCATATAGCAGAAGCAGCACAGACAGAATTAGTTACAGTATCCCACTATCCTTTGCCCATTGTGACCCCACATTGTCAACAGATATACAGATATCCTGCAGAAACAGGTTGATAGCTGTAGGTGTAGAACATAAATGCCTGCACTGGAGTACAGCCTACATGGAATGGATACATACATTCAATACAGAAGGTTATACTGGGCATGTCCCCACACTTTGAAGCCTATGTCTGGCAACAACAGTGGAATATACATATCTGTCAGTCGCAGATGTCTATGCACACAGTCCACATTGCACACCAGTCATGCTTTGCACACACATCGGATAGGAAAACACACATATATCCAAGGACAACACACTATAATAGATCAAACATACACATACATAGATGTGGGGAAGAGAGTGACAGACAGTGACAAAGAGCTTCCCATCATGAGGCCTGTCCCACCCAGCACACATCCAATTGGCCAATACCACATGATGTGCAAATGTCTATCACTGTAGACATTTGCGTCTGGTTACCCTCAGCATTATAGTGTCTGTGGTGCTTGTGATAACTGTGTAACATGACGGTACAAATCATTATTCATCTAGCAGCTGTATATACAGTCCTGTCAAATGTTAACTTGTGTGTGACTGAGTGTTGTGTGTGTGCTTCTAGACAAATGGTTTATGGCCCATTCACACACACTGCACACCCCATTGCTCTACTTTAGCTAGCCTGCTGCTGTCATTCACCTTGAAATACACCTTTGGAGAAGGGATAACCCTATAAGCTCTGTGGTATGTGCTATAACTGTGTAATGCTATAGTGTGATGTACTAGTCAGGTAGGAGCTCTAATCCCAGACATGGCAAGTGTGAGACTCTGTGTTTGTGTTTGTAGGGATCAATGCTTTTGAGGCCAGTCACAGTTACTACACTTTTCGTTGCCCTACTTTGGCAAGCCTGCTGATGCCATTCACCTTGAAATACACCTTTGGAGAAGGGCTAGCCCTATAAACTCTGTGGCATGTGCTATAACTGCATAATGCTATAGTGTGATGTACCAGTTAGGTAGGAGTTCTAATCCTAGACATGGCAACAGTGAGACTCTGTGTGTGTGTGTGTGTGTGTGTGTGTGTGTGTGTGTGTGTGTGTGTGTGTGTGTGTGTAGGGATCAATGATTTTGAGGCCAGTCACAGTCACTACACTTTCCAGTGCCCTACTTTGGCAAGCCTGCTGATGTCATTCACCTTGAAATACACCTTTAGAGAAGGCCTAGCCCTAGAAGCTCTGTGGCACATGCGATAAATGCGATACACTCTAGTAGCAATACATAGCTAGGTAGGGA
Source organism: Protopterus annectens (assembly GCF_019279795.1). Taxonomy (NCBI): domain Eukaryota; kingdom Metazoa; phylum Chordata; order Ceratodontiformes; family Protopteridae; genus Protopterus; species Protopterus annectens. The sequence continues at coordinate 446,170,183 of NC_056746.1, read as the reverse complement.
TTTGAATCTTAGGACTGTCAAGTGTGTGTGTGTTTGTCATCAGTATCCTGTGTGGAGGGAGCTGTGATTGTGTAATAACAGGACACATTGTGGGGTGGGTTTTGCAAATTTCTTATATTGAGGACCTACTATATGTCGCAATGTCCACCTTACAAGGACAACAGATGTCGAACAGCAGAGAGGCTGGTGTAGACAATTCATACCCTTACATGTGACATTATGGATTGGTGAACAATATAGGCAACCCTTGTATTACCCAGAGAACACTCTCCATCCATGTCTCATACACAAACACACTTGGCTAGGCAACAACCACTATATTGGTAGCTCTCTGCATATTGTCCACAGTTAGTAACCATGGTGTGATTGCAGTAGACTACAGAGGACATGGCACCATGTTCTATACTTACAATAGGCAAATAATTGCTTACAGTGATCCTTTGCTGTGTTCCCTACTGGAAACCTGCAACAACTGTAGAGTCTGCAAATGTAACCCATAAAGGAAATAACATGCCTTATACTCATGCCCTGTATGGACTGATGCCACTAACACCAGTGAATACCTGTATCATGCTGTCAATGTAGGTGCAGGCACAACCTCAGTTCCATGGCCAGTTCTCACCACATGAGATCGGGAATGCCACATCAGATGATAACAATCTGTCCACACAACATGCTCCAGACACCCCAGGTACACTTCCATTTGTCAAAAAACATGCATGTGGGACATGTGCACAACCCAGACACTGTCCATGTTATGGAATATAGAACACATACATGGCAAGCATTGCACACAGCACTGGCCATCCACAATAGTAACCGAGATGAGTGGATGGTGAATCCAATACACACCTGTGTTGGGCAGTCCAGGGACCACATCCCTGAGCCATACTGCAGACCATTGTCATGTGGCTTGATGCCAAGGTATGCCCTTTGCCTAGCCTTATACAGCCTTCTGGCACAGTCAACTACTACACACCTGTGAAGCAACGAACCCATGCATGTCAGTACTGGCAAGTATGTGTGTGTGTGTGTGTGTGTGTGTGTGTGTGTGTGTGTGTGTGTGTGTGTGTGTGTGTGTGTGTGTGTGTGTGGAGATGAATGATTTGGAAGCCATTCACACTCACTACACCTCCCATTGCCCTACTGTAGCATGCCTTCTGATGTCAGTCACCTCGACATACTCTTTGCCCCTATATCAGCCTGATAACCTCTGCGGCGCATGTGATACCTGCGTAATACTGTAGTGTAGCAAACTAGTTAGTTAGGAGTTCTAATCCTGACCCTGCCATCTGTGATAATGTGTGTGAGTCCCTGAGAGAGTGTGGTTGTGCCTTCCTTGACTCCTGCTTTTGTGGACAGGCACATGTACTAAACTTACCTTATCCCTCCTTTATCACTGTTGCTGATGTCACTTACCTTCAAAGATACCTTTGGACAGCTCTCCAGCATGTAAGCTTCATGGCGCATGCAATAACTGCATCAAAATTGTAATAACAATACATAGTTAGGCAGGGGTTTGAAACCCAGTACTGGTAAATGTGTGACACAAACATGCTTAGCTCTTACTCTCCTACCCCCTTACTTTGTCTCTATCTGTCTCTCTCACTCCCTCTCTGGTGGATGTGGAAAAGTTCACCTCATTTGATTAGGCAGCAGCTTGCGTTTTGTAAGTGACGCTCATGATCAGTTGATGGGCTGTACATAAATTGCAGTCCCCCACTAGCTGATTGCATGTGGAACAGCTGTGGTATCATTTATCATAGCCAATTGCATGGAAACAGACTCCTATAACTAAGAACATCATGTGGGTGTTGACTCTTTTCATTCACCGTGAGAAGGACTTCATGTCGGTGTTTGACAAATAGCATCACAGAGGATAGTGAGATATACCTCTTACAACATACATTGTGGAGACAGGCCAACAAACAGGAGGGGGATGTTCCACACATGAGGACAGAATGTAAGTCTTGCTCTTCTACATTTGAAATAATGTTGGTTTAACAGGGTAAGTGTGGATATAGCTGGTCTACATGATTTAATTTCTGTCATGACATTGTTATGTGGTTGGGGAAACTCCCACCTGTAGGGCTATCTACAGACTACTCAGTGTTTGGAGTCTTAAATGTGTTGAGTTACTCACACATGTCCTATCTTTAGAAATGCAGTTGCATACTCTGAGGATTGCAGTCAGTATATGGTGACAGCCTTGTGAGTTACTGACTTCATATCCCTCAGTAGACATATGTCACAACAAAAACAAAACAAGATAAGGAAACTGATATTCTCAATAACTGATATAGCTCAGTTTTTGAGCCCCTAGCTGCAACAATAGGCCTAAACGGTGGACAATTAACATTCTTATGAATTTTGGGAATACCAAAAATCGAAGGAATGATGGGATGTTCCACTGAAAGATACTTAAATTCATCATGAGAGATAATCCCCTCACACATACATTCATAGAGCTGCCAGTCAATTTTAGTGTAAACCCTTTGTACATCAGATTTAAAATCCATTTCATAGATTTCTACCTCATTTAATAATAATTGCATTCTACATTTGTAATCGGTGTTTGACATAATGGCAACACCCCCCCCACCCTTGTCGGGTTTCATAACCCTATATTGGTTACTGTGTGTCAATTCTCTCAAAGAAAACTGTTACTGTACTTAAATTTCTATTAGACAGTGTTTCATGTTCTAAACATCTATGTATCTGTGTTCTGCAGAGGTGCCCAAACACCATAACAGCTGGATTATATGGTGGAATAAAGACACTACTTCTTTTATGACTTAAATAATTGTTGTCATAATCTGGAGAAATGTTGTTACCAAAAAATAACCTTAAATTAAGAAGCCTAGAATATAATCTAAGGTTAATACGTAGTCTCCCAAGCTCATACCTGAAAGTGGGAATGAATTGAAAACCTCTTTTAAAAAGGCTAACATGATGTTCAGTAATCATGAAGTCTGAATAATTACAAATCTTAACATCATTGTCACCATGTTGCTTAAAATCTTTTATAATACTTGTACTGTCAACATCAGTGTAACCTCAAAACAAATACTGTTGCAAGAAAACATCTCAAACATGGACACATCAATTTGCATTTCATCACTAAACATTGAACAAGAGTCTAATTGTTGTAATTCTCCTGATGGTTGTGCCACTGGTTGTATTGCATTTGGTGCGAACCCCCCCATCTCCCCCTTTGTTGATAATTCTGTCGTCTCGGGGTTCTCATATCTGCATAATTCTGATATTGCACCCAGTTCCTTAATGGTCTGAGTGCCTCAGTGGTGGTGGATTGTCTAAAAAAGTATCAGTGTTTTCACACATATCTGTTTGCACAACCTCCAGTTCATCACTAGGAACTCTAATTGTCCCATTGTTCAAACTGTCTCTAACCATATTTTCTTCCCTTCTTTTAGAAGGGTAAGCTCTCTTTTCCTTATATTCAAGTGTCTCTAATAATTTTCTTTTGCTTTCTCTCCAGACCAATTTTAACAAATTTGTCCACATCTGCAAGAATTTTATCAAAGCGTGTCTTGTTTATCTCAAACAACAAATCATTAAAAATACTATGTTTTAAAGTCCAACAGTTCATTTTTTAATTTGGATAATTTGACAGTATTATCGCGGATAATTATCCACATTAAATCCATTCCTGTTCGATCATAAAACACCAACAAATCTTGAAATGCTTCTGTATTTTTCTGGATACCCATAGGTAGTTTAAAAACTCTGAGTCCCCTCGGCACTTGGTTTAACTCAATTGAGTGCTCTAAAAATGCATTGTCCATTTAAAGCGATTTAAACTTCCTGGTTAACTTCTTGAAAAGTTGTAGATGGGAATTAAAATTCCCAAAGCTCATACCTTGTTCCAAGGATGGCCTATTGATCAATAAAGGGGGAGCTAGTAATGTCTCCAAATCGGGTAATGCAGCTGCCAAGACTGGTTCCTAACTCACTCGTCTCTCGGACTTTGCCACCTCTCCGTTCATCATTCTGCCCTCTACCCTTGTAGAAAAACCGCTAGAGCCTGGTGGCGTATGTAGCGTAAGCAGTTCAGCTTGGGAACTGGAAATAGTAACGTTACTGTTATCACAAACATTACCCGAACCATTAGCTTGCAGCAAAGAGATGATTTGTCGAGATAATTCTGTATATTGAGCTATTAACCACTCTATTAGGCTCCTTTTAAATGCAGTACTACAAAAAGTAAAGTTTTAAGAGCTATTCAACTCAGCCGAATACAAAACAAAATATATGAAGCTTTTCAGCTCAAAAATATATATGTATATAAGCCAGTGTAACCAACCCAGTCAAACAATTCCACAATAAAACAACAGTAACAAAACAAGATAAGGAAACTGATAAAATAAACAGCTCCAATGCCAGGAGGAACACCAGCTTTAATGTAAGACAAACGAACAAACTGACTAAGTGCTTTCACCCACAGTTGGGTTTCATCAGAGTCAGTACACAACAGAACAATTAACCGTTAAATAGCAATTAACAACAAATGAATCACATAAGTGCCACCATAATTTGTAAAAAGTTAACCCTCAAGCAGCCAAATGCAGTCAGCCCTAACCTACAATGCATAAAATACATTAGTAATACTAATACAACTATAAACTTTTACATTTATATCTAACTTATATAAATTGAAATATGAACATTTATATAACTATAATAAAAATTCAGTTTCTTAGAGATTGGTGACCACATATAATAAAATAAAAAAATATAAATGACAAAAACTGAGATTTATATTTCAATACACAAGCTGTAGAAATACTATCATTAATACCAGGTGCATTTGATGTGTCAAGACACAACTGCCATAAACATTCTCTAACTTCTAGCAAGATTTTAAGATCCCCACCAAAATCTCTCTTAGGTAGCCTGTCAATAACAAAAAATCATTTTTTAAAATTAATACAGTTCTTACTGTGATTAAATAGGGCATTGGTGTATTTTTTTTATTTTTAATATCTTTATTCTGCTCCAGTATATGAAGTCTTAATTTCCTTGTAGTCATCCCCACATAAAACGCCATACATGATAAGCATGTAGCCACATAAACTACCATGCTTGTGTTATAGTTACAATACCCTGGACATTTTAATGCTCTCTTGTAACTGTGAATCTGCACATATGGTCCATCAATGATAAATTTACAAACACTACATGTACTGCATTGACCCATCCGTGAGGTTCTCTGACCAGTGATCCCAGAACTTTTCTCTAACAAATATTTCAAATTTAAGCCTCTGCTGTTAATAAACCTTGGAACAGAGCCTATTATATCTTTTATTTCTTGAGTAAAAACACTATCCCATACAGTATGTATAATATTCTTAACTTTTACCCTGTGGGATTAAACTCCATAACCATACCAGAAGAATAATTCTATAATAATAATAATAATAATAATATATATATATATATATATATATATATATATATATATATATATACAGATAGTTCTATATATGTCCATATATATAATGCAATATACAGATGTATAGCAATACACACACACACACACACACACACACACACACACACACACACACATATATATATATATATATATATATATATATATATATGTTTGTGTGTGTGTGTGTGTGTGTGTGTGTGTATACATTTATACATATATATACATATGTATATATATATATATATATATATATATATATATATATATATATATATATATATATATCTCCATATCCTTGTTATGTGTACACATGACCGCTGCATATACCTTCCCAGATGTATCACACCGTGTTTATCTGATATGTGTATACAATAACATACTTGATTGAGCACTAATATCACTTACAAGTACTACACCATTGTACAGGTCAAAACAGTTGTTCACTACTATTCAGTATGTGTACTGACAGCTATATTGGAAAAAACATCAAATGTCTTCACAGCTGTGATGGCTTAGTGGTTAAGTGCTGTGACTATAGGGTAGAGAGCCCTGGGTTCAAGGGCTGTTTATTCTGTTGCTAGGCAGAACAAGGGATGTTGGATACAGAGTGGTTAAGGCAGGTAATAGCAGGGAAGTGACATTTTTAATAAGTGTATTTAATTCCATGTACATAACATGTGTCTATGTGCTGTCATTACAGTAGCAAGGGGTGTGAGTCTACTGTCTGGGACACCTTAGTCTATATGGCTTGTACAAAACTGTTTTCTGTTTGAATGTGTTACATACATGGGCAGTATCCCAGGTTATATGCAGTCACACTGGCATGTAGTGTATCAGTACATTACTATTGTTGACAGTGCTTTCACAAGTAAGAGTAGATTGTAGATTGTAGTACTATAACCAAACACCCCTGCATGCAAAGATGGACTCTGAGTCCTCACTGTCATGTTCTTGGTGTGTGAGCTGTATGTCATTAAGTATTTCCTGCTGGATATTGATCTGACGTGGATATTAACTGCAGACTACTGTGTGTATAGGACATGTCATTGAGGACTGCTGTCATGTAGTAATGGCATACCTATCAGTGTCAGATGTCTATCTGTCAACACAGTTATCCTACTGCATAACCAGTTGGCTAGCTGATGTCTGTTTGCCATCTGTACAGATGTGCAGATATTGGGACTACATCTTGGCTGCTTACAGGCAATCTATGCTTGAATGACACTGACATGTCTGCCCAGCTGTGTTATGAATGCCGCAGCTAGGAATCCACACCCTGTACATACCACATGCCATGGACACCTCAACTACACTACTACAGTCAACAGAACATGCTTGGGTACAGGTCTCCAAGACAGACACTGACCATGTTATGTAATACATGTTGCATACATGTCAACTGGAGCACCTCACTGGCCCTCTGCAAGAGGAAACCAGATGATTGGATGTTGCATGTAACTCTCACCCTGAGGATCACCTCCATGGTATCTGTTGACAGATGGCCTGCTGGAAAATGGCAGGTGGCATGATACCACTGTACACACATCCCCTACACTTCCTATCTCTCTATGGACAGTAGCCCGGTACACACCTATGAACACCTGTACCAATGGACCGCAGTACTGACAAATGTGTACCTGTGCATTACTGAGAATAGCAGTGTCTGTAGACCTGTAGTTGATAATACCCTGAGGCCCTTCACACCCACCACACCCCCATTTGCCATAGTTAGATGTGGCTGCTGCTGTACTAGACATTACATGTACCTTGTTACAGTCTTCACCCTATGGGCTACCTGGAGCTTGCAGTACCAGCACAACACTGTTATACAAATGGGTTGATAGGCATGGGATAGCCTCTGGCAAGTGTGGGTATGTGTGCAAGTGTGTATATTTGTAGGTTACAGCATTCTGAGGCCACAGTCTCCTAATACAATACGCCTTGCAACACAGTATTAGGGACAGTGATGTTGCTGACCATAGGAGAGCCTTGACAATGCATCACCCTACTATCCCTGTGGCATGTGCATTATATGCTTATCCCTGTAGTAGCACTCTTGGGATAGACAAGGGGTTGTATTGCAGTCCTAGTCAATGTGTGATGGTGGGTATGTCAGAGTATTATCATGGGTTTCAGTGCATACAATATCCACTGTAGGGCGTGAGTGCTGGGTATACTGTCTTTACACCATGGTACCCTTAGTACATGTCCCATGTTCCACTGTATGGGGACCACTGTCACCATCAACCATACAGGTAAATTATAACACTATCCAGCCCAGTTATGTGTGTGCTGTGTGCAACTTATCTGTAACAGAATGGACACACTGACAAGGTAGTTAGCACTGATAAGCCCAGGTCTCTCAGATGTGTGAATGACTGTTATGTGTTTGTCAATGTGTATATGACAGCATGTCACACTATGTATTGTTCATAAACAACCAGTACATCCCCCATTACCATACTGTACAGGGCCTGGTGATATTCTTCACTTAACATGTAACCTGGAACACACCTCATCCTAAAAGCTGTGTAGTATGTGCAATTAAGGCCACACACATCAGTAACACTACATACCTAAGTAGGGGTTCTAGTCCCTGTGTTACCAAGAGTAAGAGTGTGCGTGTATGTGAAGGGATCTACTTCCATTTGCAGGATATACATGTCCCAGGACATCATCTGTCTGAGAATTGCCTGGAAAATGCTAACATTTCACAAGTATCATCCTGTGGAAATTCATTCCATCACAACTAGTAGTAGATGTGCAAATGCTCTCTTTCCAACTGTATAGGTGTACAACAATACTGGGTTTGGTGTATACGTAGCTTGGTGTGGATCTTGTGGACACAGCCACCATCATTGCAGTTACTGTTGAGTGTATCCCCCCGCTTAGCTGGCAGTAATACTGTACATTTCATGTTAACAGGTTAAGTAGTTGTCAGTCACACAATCTGCAGTTCTACAGCACCTCACACCCTCCAAATGGTAGGGCTGCAACATCCACACCAGCACACCTATGTTTACCAAGTTGAGGATTGCACTGCATTGGGAAAGGGGACATATACACTGCCAGTACCATTGCCAATGACATTAAACTAGAAGACTGTTTATTTCCCAATGTGTTGTTGTGCCTATTCTGTCTTGGTGGAATTACATAGGCTAAAATGGGTTCCTTGCACAAGTACATCCATCCATGTGTACAGTATTCTCTGTGTATTGCATCAACACCAAAGCCACTGTGTGTGTTATACACAAACATGTGGTGTGTACCACCCAGTACACTTACCACTGTCCACTGTAGAAGGGCTGTTGACATCAGCCACCACACACTCACCTGTATACACCTCCAGACCTATCAGCCATGTGGCACATGCAGTAACTGTTATACAGACCTGTGACATGTGTTCAGCTGTGCCCAGGATATGGCACAGTCAAGGTGTCACCACAGTGCCATACCGCTTGTACGAAACAACAGCAGTCCAACATTCTGCTGACACATGGACACCTACAACACAAACGGAATATATTATGGAGACCACAATCACTCAGTGTTAATAACAGCTTTAATGCATCATGGCTGGATAGCTACACTTCCTGACATGTAAGCATTAAATTTAGTGCTGACAACATGTTACACAGCATTACATTGGTACACTGTAGTACAGTCACCCTGTGCATCAGAACCATATTAGCCTGTCCCTGCATCAATGTCATGGATGACAGGGATGTGGCACAGGTATTATCATATGCACAGGGTGCGTTGTTGGTTTGCCAGAGACCTAGGTTGAGCCATAGGTTTGATATCATGTGTGTGTGAGGGGGTTTAACTATTAATTGGGCTGTTGTGATGTGGTGTGTGTAGGTATGGGGTTGCCCTAGCTGTGTTGGTGATGTTTGTGTGTATGCATGCATACAGTTCTGCCATGTGGCTGCCCTATACAGGGGTTTGTTGGACAGCTGCAGACCATACCTGGCAGGGTGTGCAGTTCACCATCTCTGGCCATGGACACGAGATCTGTGCCTGCCAGGGGTTCCACAGGCACCAACAGGTACAAGCCATGATATGGTACCCTCCCCTGATGATGACATATGTCTGCTGGAACCAGGTCCCTCTTGGGACTGGTCAGGGCCATGTGCACATGGCCTGCTGTGTTGTGGTGTGAACAGCACCCCCACTGCAGTGCTGGGGCTGGTACTGCCACTACTGGAGTGGCTCTGACTTCTGGCCCATCCATGTTGACCTCCAACTGTTGCTGGTCTACGTCCATGTGGCCATTGCACTACTTCCACTACATGCTCAAGCACAGACATTCCACGGTCAAGGATTACCACCATCTCACCCAACCGTCTATCCATGACCTCTGCAAAATAACGGTGGGCACCTGCAAGATCATGGATGCTTTCAATAACAGCTGAATGAGTAGCCCTCTGCAGCCTCAGACCCTGTCTGGTATACCATTCCATACATGCCTGTGCCTCCATGACAGCCTGAAACATGCATCTTGTGGCACCAGATGAGGCACCTCTGCCAGGGGCATGAGGACCAGCAGCCCTCCTACGAGCACCCCTGTACATCTGCCTGTGTGGTACCCTGTCGGGCATCTGGCTATGGTTGCTGTGTCCAGACACACATGCCATAGCTACGATACTGTCCTGTCTCTGGTGCAGCTTCAGCCCCTGACAACACTGCCCTTACCTCAACACACCTATCATCATCAGTGTCTGTATGGACACTAACATCAGTTTGCCTACAGGAGGGACCCTGACCCACCTCACCACCTATGAGGTGAAAACAAGGAACGCGCTTTAAGACCTGTACGTCATTGCTTAACAGTAGACACACACACACACACACACACACACACACACACACACACACACACACACACACACACACACACACACACACACACACACACACACACACACACACACACACACACACACACACACACACACACACACACACTTACAGGTGAGGTTGCACAAAGATATTAAATACAGATCTCTCATTACCCATCTGTCAACATGCATGACATATGGCATTCAACAACATGCAGTGCAGCTATAGTCAATCCCTGTTACCAACATTATACATCTCTGTGATGCATGGGTTGTGTTAGTAGATGATGCCCCTTCCCCTGGAACACACTGCACCCATGCACACAGTATTGCTGTGCACCTGTTCAGCATCCTGGCATGTACTGTGCACCATACCTTACAGGTGTACACACCATTGCTGAATGTGTATTTGTGTGTCAGTTATGTTTGGTCTGTTGCTCACAGCCCCTATGTGTTTGCCCGACACATACCTGGGATAATATGTGGACAGATGTAATTTGTGAATGATTGATGTCTGATTTACAGATCTCATCATCAATGGTGCATTTATGGCCAATAAAATACAATTACACTGACAACCTTCAAACCTTACTGTGGCTATGGGGAGTGTACACACCCTTAGTGACATGGCACCCTCTTCCCTGATATGCCATGTGGCCACATTACTGCATACGTGAACATTACACAAACCTGATATGTGACACATGACCTGTGCAGTCAAATGCAGTATCAAACAAATATGTTAGTTGTGCAGATGCTGGCTGAAATGCATACAATTTGTGGGTTCATATGTGTGCACACCTTTATCATGATGGTTTGTTGCACCAACTGTTAAGTATACTACAGCAGTCACTATTCCTGGGAGGGGTATACTAGCATGGGTTATCTGCATTTGCCAATATTTGGTCACTCTGCCCTACAAATGTCCCCCAACTCTGCATGATTGCAAAGTCAACTCATATGCACAGCCCTTGGAGGTCACACAGTGCTGTCACTATTGCTGTGGAGTCAGGATTATGTTTGCCACAATTCATGACCTTGACTGTGTGCAGATGCAGCCTTTCTTAGTGAGCTTTGGATCTCTACTTCAGTTAACTGTTGTGTTTCAGGATGACACCCCCTCCCCATCCTCAGCCTTTTTGCAGATGCTTGACAACTATGGCCTACACGTGTCATTTTCCAGTGTCTCAAATTCTGAACACCATGTGTACCAGCCTAGTCTCTGCTAATGAATGGCAAACATACAGGTATACACTGGCACCAGCAAGGTACAGATGGGGATGGTGGGCCTGAGGTGGGGTGAGGTGTTGGTTGTGCAGCACATGTATCTTAATTGATACTGTCTGTAGGTTTCCAACTTGCCCTTGGTACACCAGTACACATTGCAACACATGCCTTTGGGGGATTTTGATGTTATGCATATGCAACGTGTAGAGAGCCCTGGCTGATGTTTCCTGTGGAACAACTGTGCCATCTGATTACCCTAACCCATGGGCCACACTTATGTAGAGCCCAGGCGATTGCTCACACAGGTACTGCACAGTGAGTTCTTGCTAGACATTCCTGCAACTCCCTCGGTGTTGCGACATGTTACTAGGCAGCTTGCATGACCAGTTTGCAGCATGTGTCATCAATTGTCTTGGATGGCCATCTGTTCATTTTCTATATTAATCTTGTCCCATACATCCTCGCCACATACATGACTGTCTGCATTGTTTGCCATGGTATATGCAATGGTGAGGTAAGGCTACATGTCCAACTCCTGCGTGCTACCTGTTGGATATGGGATCCATTCCATGACTTGTAAGATGTATGTAAGCCTCTGTTGTAGGTAAGTGGGCACACTTAATGGGCAAACATCTTGGACAGCAGACCATTTCTTGGTGTGACATTGAGGACCTGTGCTAGCTGGAAGGGCCATACTCATGAAGAGTAAATGCTGTCAGTACCTCAAAAGCTGCCTCCACAATATGTTATTTGGAGTGTATGCACACATATGCTTCCAGTGTTTGTTAGGGTATGTATTCCCCATATTTGCTGTCCTAACATAGGATTCCATATTATACATTCATTGCTCATGTTAGGACCACATTACAGGTTGTAAGGGTTGTGGAATGCGGTATTGTGATATGACGTTGTGTAGATCTGTAACAGTTGCCATTGTAATAGTGGTATATACTCTGTTGTAGCACTATATAAGGGTGATGTTTCAGACATGTCCCTACTGTAGGCCATTTGTCCCACCATTATGTTCATCTCTGTACACACATCTTGCAATGATAGGTTGTAAGTTATATTGCAGGACTCTTACATACCCTTCAGATATGCCACCATGGTGACCACTGTGATGCAATGCAGTTAACAGCAGCAATAAGTGAACATGTACAGCATGCAATATGGGTAGGTGTGTTAAATGTGTGCATGGAAAATACCATGGCCATAACATGGCCGGTGTATTGGCAAACCTGAACAAACACCATACTTGCCAGCTACAGGCTGCTGCCCTGGAGGTATACTAGAGGGACCTACATAGTTGTGTGAGAGATGTGATGTCAGTACCTGTGGCATTGGTACAGGGTGGGAGCAGCATTACAGTACATCAACAGTACAAACCCACAATACTACAGATTATGCACATCTGTTTATTACTACAATGCAGCAGCAGACTATATATATATATTTTATCTCACATATGCTTGATTAAACTCTACAGATATATATGCATCATTGGCCTACTGATGTGCCCTGTGGCCTTACCTGCATACTCCTCATCCATTGTGTGGGTAGCACCCATCTCAACAATGCTCTTCACAGGAACTTGTGTTTGTGGGCAGGCAGGTGCCCCGAGGCTGGCGAGGAGATCCTCAACATGTGTCAGGGGGTCTGGATGGCATGACACCCCTGTGGCTAGCTGGTCCCTCCTAACCACAGCAGCATGCCGACAGGCATGACGGAGTAGGTCAGTGCAACGATGTCAGACCTGCTCATAACTGTGGTTATGCAGGCCGACATCATTTATCCTGTGGACAAGATCATTCTACAAGGCAGTCCTCTCCTGCAGATCAAGGGCTGTATGTCCAAACAGAGTGTGGTAGTGCTGCACCAGATGTTGCATGATTACCTCATTCTCCTGTGGAAAGTACATCGGCGATCTCTCCTGTGACATGGTGCCTGAAAGACATAGTGAGGAAAAAATGTCTGAGGACCTCATACTGCAAGGATATAATAGTTGTTATTACACATCTCTGTCTCCCCTCCACCATATCTGCAACAACAATCTGATCACACAACTCAAAGGGTATGTTTACAGCAAACCTACTGTTGGGACATACATAGTATTGTACAATTTGTGCAATGTGTTTGTAGTCATGTTTCATGTTGAAACACTATCATTGGTGGCCTGTTATGAACAATGTCACCTGCATGCCATTGTAATGGCCACTATGGTTCCCTCTATGCATGTGTTCTGTTTGCTATGTGACTGCTGCAAATTTGGTGTTTTGTGTTAATGTGGATATCTATGAATGCTGTTAGACATAATCCTGGAATGTGTGGACTATTACTACCCACATATGTTCTATAACTGTGACACAATAGCATGTTTGGGAAGACAGTTCCCAGCAGAACCACCTCTCCCACCTCATCTGGCCATGTTACCAGGCCACATCACATCTGGGGCCCACCCCGGGACCTCATCATCTGCTGGTCCTGCACTACCTTCAGGTGGAACCACCTCAGGGGATGGTGTTTGCCCCCTGGGAGCACATAAATACAGGATCTTGTCACCCGAAGCCAGGTCCAGGGTCTGGTGCATGGGGAGCTGCACAGAGACTTGGGGATGTGCTACACCACCTTGAGGCCCTCAGTACACAATCACAGGGTCCACATGCACCTCCTGCTCATCCCCCAGCCAAGGCACCTTCAGGGCCATGAAGGTGCAGTTGTGACTGCCCATGGGTGGAGACCTTGGTCCCATTGTTTCCATATGGGGGCTCATGGGCTTCCACATTCCAAACACTACTCCCCATCCAAGGTGTTTACCCATCACATGTGTCATATACTGCTCCTGTATGCTGTCTTGTCTGTCTTCCAACCCAACCTACCTAACCAAATATACCTACTATCCTTCCCCAACATACCAATCCCACCTTCGCAAACAAGGGCAATGTGTTCCCAACATGGATTTCACACCAGACATAACTGTCCATTACGTGCTCATTTACTACTGTGTGTGTGTGTGTGTGTGTGTGTGTGTGTGTGTGTGTGTGTATGTATGTATATGTATATATATATATATATATATATATATATATATATATATATATATATATATATATATATATGTGTGTGTGTGTGTGTGTAGATATGTGTGATATTCTCTCACACATATTGTACAGCACTGCCATTCAACAGTAGGGGAAATGTATCTATCTATCTATATATATATTTATAGATATATATTTATAGATATATATATATATGTGTGAGAGATACACACACACACACACACACACACACACACACACACACACACACACACACACCTACACACACACACACACACACACACATATATATATGTGTGTGTGTGTGTGTGTGTGTTTGTGTATGTGTGTGTAGATATATATTTTGAGTTGTATATGTATATGTGTATATATATATATATATATATATATATATATATATATATACACACACATATATATAGCTCTCTCTCTCTCTCTCTCTCTCTATATATATATATATATATATATATATATATATATATATATATATTGGGTGCATCAGGTCCACACTCTCTAACTCTCCTTCCTCCACAGCTGCACTGTTCTGCCTTGCTACAACACAGACAGGTGTTACATGTGGACACAGCCTAACATTAGGGGGGTGTATATAGGGACAGATTTCAGGTAAGCCTATTGCACACCTGTGGCGTTTGTGCATGTGGTGGGGTCTGAAACTCATGTGTCTATCATAACAGCATTACTTCCACCACCAGCTATTTGCCACACTAATATACATGTCTTGTGGTACAGAACACACACCATGAAACACACACCATGATGGCTTACATCTTGTCATTCAGTGCTGATCTGCACAGTTGACAGGTATGGCCCACTGCCCACAGGGCCAAACACTATTGTCCATAGCAGTTGTTCAGCAGGACATCATTACAACAGCAACTCCTGATGGCACATATAAATCTTTCGACATCATCTGTCCCATTATTATAGATCAAGTACTACATTCAATTACATGCATACATGTTTCACATACCTGTTGTAGGATTGTCCTGTGTTCTGAGTACACCTTTATGTGTCCCCTTAGTTATGTAGGGTTGTTTGTAGGTTTAGTTGGTTTAGATACTTTTTTTCCTGTTTGTTTGTTTTTTTCTTTCTCTCTCTCTCTGTCTCTCCACTACAGGGATTGAGCTGCTTTGAATAGATTGCAGCATGGATTTTGTATGTGATGCACATGATCAGGTGAGGGCCTCTGCAGCAGTCAGTGTCCACCACTTGCTACTTGCATCCAGCCAGCTGTGTAGTACTTCCAATTACTACTGTCATGGCAACCCACTACTATAAATTACTACATCATGTGGGCGTTGTCCCTTTACCTTTCCTGTATGGAAGACATCCCTCCTGTGTGTGGGCAGCAGTGTTACAGACAGCAGGTAGCAATACCTCTTACAACAGGACTTGCAGACACAGGCCATCTACATATTTGTATAAGGTTCCAGACCTATGGACAGTGTGAGTAGTGTTGTTATATGATTGTATACCACTAGTTTTAAAGGGTTTGTGTGTACATGCTAATTAGGAATGGAATGCAGTCTGTCTGCATAGCTCTCAATTGTGGGCCTATCCACATGATGGCCAGAGGATTGGCTGTTATGTTTTGTCTGTTCACCACACAGGTCTTGTCTCAGATATATCAGTGGCATTCTGTCTGTTGGTGCTATCAGAACATGACTACATCCATTTGTGTTTCTGACTTCATATTCCTGAATAAGGGTATGTTGCAACCAATCCTGTAACACCAGCAACTTTCACAGTGTATAACAACAATATTGCTAATATGGCTCTGGGTTCCAG